>NC_138860.1:148068038-148333473 GCF_965194805.1 Balaenoptera borealis
TCTCCTCGGTCAGGAGTCAGTTCTCTCTGGGCTGAAGCCCCGTCCCATGCCAGGTCTGGATGCAGAGACCAGCACATCCGGAGCCATCACTCACCTGTGAGTGTGCTGCTCACCGTGCCCTTCCCTTGGCAGTTGAGCACACGCAGGCTGCGCAGGCTGGCGCCCTTGGCCACGCCGGCATCCCGGCCACTGACGACCCCAGCCAAGTGGGTGCCATGGCTGTCACACTTGTTCGCCTGCTCGACCAATACAAGACCCGAGTGAGAAAGCTCATCCACCCTGTAATAATATCAGTGAGTGACCGGACAGACGTCCCCACCCACAACTGATGGCAGGGCAGGGGCAGTGACAGCTGGGGAGGCCAGCAGGGGTGCAGCTGTGGCACTCCGCGGGTGGCATCACCTCCAGGTCGGGGATGAGGGACGGGGGCAGCCCTCCCGCCTGAGGGACATGCTCACCTGTCTGTGGAAGCGTGTCCCATCCTCCTCGGGCACGTTCTCGAAGTCAGTGACTACCACCCTGCCCTCAATTTCCCGGTGGCCACTTTGGATACTGGTGTCTAAGAGATATACCTCCACCAGGCCACCTCCAGCTTTCCAAGGTGAGGTTTGTTCGAAAGGAAAGAATAACCATGTGGTTAACGTAATAGTTAACACATATAAATTGTTTACCATGTCTCAAGCACTGCTCTAAGCACCTTACATATGTCAACTCAGAAAATCCTCTCCAGGTACATACTTTTATATCTTTATATCACAAACAAGGAATGTGAGGCACAGAGAGGGTAAGTAACTGTCCACGGTCACACAGCTGGTGATGGTGGAACCAGCAAGAGAACCAAGTAGTCTGGCTCCATAATATTAATATTAATATGAAATAACAATGTGAACACTCGAAACTAATAAATACAATGGAAAAAACTATGCCAAGCCCCTACTTAAAATTTTTCACAGCTCCCCAAACCTGAGACCACAGAATTTAAAGAGAGAACAGGATTTGACAAGTAAAAGGAGAATAACAGGTCTGTATGGCCGTCTGAGCAGGTCCGCTCATTTCACAGAGAGGAAACTGAGGCTCAAGGAGGATGCGTGGATCTGGGCCTCCTGGCTCCAAGCCCATGCTTTCTCCACTCCACCAGCTGCCAGGACGGCTCAACGGTGGCTGGTTCCAACTGACACAAGTTACAGGCTCAGAGAAAACAGCAGTATTGGAATTTCTCCAAAAGCCTACCACCTACACTTCATCATTTCTAGTTGGGTCAGTTCAGATTCTCCAGGAGGCAGGCACCAAGATGGGACGAGACCTGCAGGGGACTTCCTGGGGAGATGCCTACACGGGACAAAGGTGGAGGGGGCAGGAGGAAGCAGGGAGAACCTGCAGGTGTGACACCTGTGGAAGGAGAGGAAGGAGAGGGTCAAGCAGGCAGAGCCCCAGACTGCAGCACTGCTCTCGGAAGCCTCAGAGGCCTTGGCTCCGTCCTCGTACCCCCATGCAAGGTGGGACCGCTGTTGTCCCATGTCGCAGAGGGGAAAAGGGGCCTCAAGAGGAGTTATCACTAAGGGCAAAGGGACCTGCGAGTGGCCTCTTACAGCCTCTGATTCAGTGCAGGGAGCTCTGCAGCCTCTGGCAGGTGGGCGCCCAGTCCTCCTGCATCCCTCCAGAGCAGGGAGCTTTCTCTCTCCCACAGGACAGCTCCTGCCATGCCTAGAAGCTCGGAAGGCAGCCAAGTTCTCCTTCTCATCTCTGCCCAGGAGGCCCCTGACCCTGACCCTCTTGCCTCTTTCCCGCAGGCCACACCCCTTCCTGCCTCAGGGCCTCTGTCCTTGTTCGTTTCTCTGCTTGGACATGCTCCCCTTGGTGGGGCTAATGATACCCACTGCAGGGCTTGGCTGAGTGTCACTTCCTCCAGGAAGCCTTTCCTGACTCCATGCTCACAGCTGTCTAGACTCCTTCGTAGCTCCTACCCCATCCAGACTACCTGGTGTCATGTAGCTATCTGTGTAAGCAATGGATTAGCCTTCTTCATGCACTAGAAGCTCTGGGGCGGGGCGCGGGCAGAGACCAAGTCCATCTTGTTGGTCTTTGTGTCCCCAGCACCTAGCACAGTGCCTGGAGCACAGTGGCTACTCGAGAACTCACTGTGGCATGGAAGGAGAGGAGGGGGAGGGCTGAAATGACAGCACTCTCACTCTATACCAGACACGGATGGAGGCTCGCTACAGCATAAAGAGCATTAACCCCAACACAGCCCCCCAGATAGGACTGTCATCACCTCCCGTTTTTGCAGAGGAACCTGAGGCTCATTCAAGCTCACGCAGCTTGAAAATGCTGAAGTCTGGGTTTGAGCATGGCAGTTGTCTCCAGAGCCTGCTCGTCAGCCCTTTGCCAGGTGGCCTCTCTGTGAAGGAAGGGTCTGCTCCTGGCCGGGTGCGCCACTCTCCACTCACATGCATGGTGCCCACTCTGCCCCACTCCGACCCAACAGCCCCCGGGGGGCCTCGTCCAGCCAAGCCCTTCTGTGACTCCTGATGGACTCCACATTCCTGTCTTCCATCCCCACCACCTCTCACAGCCACTGGGAGCAGGAGGAGGGTAAGGCAATCCATGGGCATCCCAGTGGGGAAGGAAAGGATCGCACGTCTGCTTCTGGCCTGGGGGAAGGCAGTGGGTCCAACGGTCACCCCAAAAAACGTATGTCCACATTCGAGCCCCTAGGACCTATGATCATGACCTTATCTGGCAAAAGGGTCTTTGCAGATGTGATTAAATTAATGACCTCCAAATGAAATCATCCTGGATTATCCTGATGGGCCTTAAATCCATTGATGTGTCCTCATAAAAAAACAGAAGAGGAGAGATACACGGAGAAGATCATATGAAGGAGGTATGGACAGGAGTGATGCAGCCACAGCCAAGGAACGCTGCAGTCACCAGAAGCTGGAAGGGGCAAGGGAAGATGCTCCCCTAGAGCCTTTGGGAGGAGCTTGGCCCACTGACACTTTTATTTCCGACTGGAGAGTACATTTCTATTGTTTTAAGCCACCGGGTTTGTGGTACTTTGTTAGGGCAGCCCTAGGAAACTAATTTAGGGGCTGTGGCCTTCTCTCTCTCCTGCTTGGCTTGGGGTCCCCCGGAACCCCCTGCACAGGATTCCCTCCCCATTCCCCACACTAGCCGGCTCCGGGAGGTCCCTGAGGCACAGATGTGGAAGGTGGGGTCTCTAGGGTCTCTGCCTAGAGAGGAGCAGCCTGGGGTGGGGAGAGGCAGGCTCTTCCTGCCAAGGGCACCCCCTCCCTGGCCACAGGCTGCCCAGACCGGTCAGCACACCCTGCCTGACCAGGCCCCGCACCTCTGCCACTGTCAACCCTGGGGTGATGCGCCACACTTCCTACTAATCTCCCATCCTGGCCACGAGCCCTGGGAGGCCCCAGGTCTACCATCTGTCACGATGACAGCAACTCAGAACCCGCCTAGCCTTTCAGTTCCCAAAGCATTTGCACATCCTTCACCTCACTGGAGCCTCACTACACCCTGTGAGGACAGGATGGGGTTACTGTGCCCATTTTACAGACGAGGAAGGGGAGGATCAGAGAGGGAAACGGCTTCCCGAGACCCCACGTGAACCAGCAAAGGGCGGAGGCTGAACTCACCCCCAGGTCTGGCTGAGTCCCGGAGCAGCACTGCGTTGTCTTTCCGCTGAGCTCCAGACCTCATGCTGTGGCTCCTCAGACTCCACACGGCCCAACCACAGCCCCTGATCTCCCCAAACCAGCTGTCCTTCCCTTCTTCCCCAGCTCAATAAATGGCACCTCCACCCACCTACAAGGCCCTGCCCAAACCCAGGCCGCTTTCCTTGGTCTCTCCTCCTCCTCCTGGCCAGGCCACCCCACGCAGAGGGAAGAGTGGGAGGAGAGGCCTGGAGGGGACACACAGAGTAGCCCACGCAGGGAACCCCAGGAAGCCTAGCGATGCTGAAGGGAGGCGGAGCAGGGCAAGGCGGGAGACCAGAAACCAGGAGGGGGCGTGGCAAACAGGGCTTATCTGTCCCGTTATGGGGTCCAGTCCTGTCCTCAAGGCACTGGGATCACCCAGACCTGTGGGCCTTAGGGGATGTCAAGGTCAGGATTACCCTCTCCCCACCTGAGTGCAGCCTGATGGGCCAAATGGCAAGAAAAGGCAAACGTGAACTTTTAGAAGGTGGGAGAGGGGCTCATTTAAAAAAAAAGACTTCTGCATTGTACCTGGGGCAGAAGGAAGGCAGGGCATGGGGGCTGGATTGGGTGGAATGGGACAGAAAAGGGGTCAGCGGAGTGTACTGAGCTCTAACGCCCCTGGGAGGTGAGGACCGTCGGCAGGGAGGAGAGAGCGGCACGTGGCCTCAGCTCGGATGGAGAGGCGCAGGGAGCATGGGGCCCTTACTAGGAGCGTGGTGTTCATCCGCCTGGCGCCGCGCAGAGAGAATCCGCTCCAGGTTCCACGGGATGCTCTGGGCAAAGACGAAGGAGTCCTCCTCGATGTACTGGACGTGGGGCAACGCCAGGGCCTGCAGAAGGCAGAGAGGTGGGGCTCGGCTTCAAAAGCCGTTTGGCTGACAGCAGCCATAGCCACAGCCCTTCACCCACCTGATCAAGCCTGTCCCGAATCACACGCCAGTCACACACCTGTCCCCTCCTGGTGTGCGGTTTCCTCGCTCAGGTTGGGGAGCCCAGCACCCGCCAGCACGGAGGATGCCTTTTAGGAAGGATTCTGAATTTGACATGCCATCTGGGGAGCTAGGCAGTGCCCAGGCCCCGGGGAAGGCTGGACCTGGACTCCATGCCCAAATCATGATGCCCTCACTGGCCATTCTGTTTCCCCCAGATCCGTTCCCGCCGTTCTCCACCCTGCAAGGCGTTGGGAGGCTGACCCTGCAGACTGCAGCACCCAGGCCTCCTTGCAGTGACTTCTGGCTGGGATCAGCCAGAGGGAGGCCCAGCAGGAGTTTTGGGGGATGAGAGGGTGTCTTCACTCCCTCTCTGTTTTGGTGCAAGCTTCCCACAGTGGCTGCATCCTTTGGTGACCACGGGTCCCCCGGGGCAGCCCCTGCTCCACAGCTCCAGCTCCCACCTGGCAGAGAAGACACTATTCCCTCTCCTCGCCCATCAGCTTGTCACAGCAACTCATCCCTGGGTGCCTCAGTGTCCCTGTGGGCTTCCTTAACCTGTCCACACCTCCGTGAGTTTCTGTGCTTAGCATCTACTTAAATACTTGACGATCTCATTTAGTCCTTATAAAGAACCGTTCCTATTTTCATGCCAGCTTACAGGTAGGGGACTGAGACTCAGGGGGTGAAGAAAATTGCCCAAGGTTAGACAAACTAGTAAGGGTATGTGAACCCAGGCTGGCGCGATGCCAAAGCCCAGCTCTTGAGGGCACATGTCTGTGGCCTGCAGCTCAGCAGTGTCTCCCCTCTGAGAAGCTGCCTGGCCTTCGGGGCTCATGCGTGCCATCTGGCTCTGTGGGCATCTGATTCCTTCCCCCGCACTGTGCTGGGCCTATCATCCCCCAGTTAACTGACTGGCCATCACTTCTCAGTCTCTCTTTCTGAACTGTGAGCTCAAGGGAAAGGGCTGGTGGTCCATCCTCATGTCTGTAGCACACAGTAGGTGCTCATTAAATATGTGATGAGCAGACTGATTGAAGGCCTTAACCTGATGCTTCCCCTATTAGACTAAGGGATTGGACCCTGTCTAATCCATGTCATTGTCCCCACAGGACTTAACACACTGTAGTTGTTCAGCCACCGTATGCTGAATGGAATGAAACTATGCAGTAGTAGTACAGTGGAGCGAGGAGGCCTGGGCCTAAATTCCCGTTCTGCCAGTTATGTGTTGTGTGACCTCGGGCAAGACCCTGTCCCGCTCTGGGTCTCAGTGTCTGCAGGAGGCTATGAAGCACCCCAGCCACGCGGAGAATCAGTGTGAAAATGGGAACCATGTGTTCTCATCAAGTTAGGAGGACAGGGGAGGGGGGCGGGTTGGGAGGAAGGGAGCAGAGGCTAAAACAAGGAAAGGGTTGTTTTTTTGTTTTGGTTTTTTTTTTAAAGGTGCATTTGCCAAATTCTTTTCTGCCTTTTTTTTTTTTTAATTATTATTTATTTATTTATTTATTTATTTATTTTTTTGGCTGTGTTGGGTCTTCGTTTCTGCGTGAGGGCTTCCCCCAGTTGCGGCAAGTGGGGGCCACTCTTCATCGCGGTGCGCGGGCCTCTCACTATTGTGGCCTCTCTTGTTGCAGAGCACAGGCTCCAGACGCGCAGACTCAGTAGCTGTGGCCCATGGGCCTAGCCGCTCCGCGGCATGTGGGATCCTCCCAGACCAGAGCTCGAACCCGTGTCCCCTGCACTAGCAGGCAGATTCTCAACCACTGCACCACCAGGGAAGCCCTCTTCTGCCTTTTTATTAAAGCTACAAATCTTACATCCCTCAACTCGCTTCAAGTGGAGCCCCCTTTCGCAGGGAACCTTGCCAGGAAAGGTTTTTAAGATATGCATTTAAAGCACTAGGGCCAGGATGAGGAGAAGGGAGGCCAGAAGTCCTCAACTACCCATGTCTGTTCTGCCCCTGCACCAAAGAGGTGACGTCAGGGTCGGGCTGGAGGGGGAACAGCCTCCCTGTCCTACAGGAGGAACCTTCTGAAGAGCATCAGTTTCAAAGGAATTTTGGATCCTTGAGTCATGTTTTTATAAAATGACTCTGGCCCCACTAATGTCATAGGGCCTTGTTCCTGTAGGGTTCTCATAGGCATCAAGTTCACCAACACAAAGAGAGCTAGAAGACAGACCACTGGGTCTGATCCCAGCTCTGCCTCTGGCTGTCTGTGTGGTCCCTTCTGAACCTTGGTCTCCTCATCTTCCAGATGAAGATGAAGTACCATTGAGGTATGGCCAGGCTGGAAGGGCATCCCGTACTGAAGGCCAGGAGCCACTGTGCTTGGTACTCAGTAAGCGCTCTGTGAACATTTGCTGCCTCCTGATGGTCAGCCATGGGCACACCCAGGACAGTCCCCTGTGTGCATGCGGCAGCCCAGCCCTTTCTGGAAGTAGTGCCCCGCCCAGAGACGGAGCTCACCAGCTCCAGCAGATCGCCGCTCATCTTCACCAGGAAGCCGGGGAGAAGGTCGTGGAAGACGTGCAGGATCTTGGTGAGGTAGCCACGGTGGGCGGCCTGGGTCTGCAGGCGGCGGGCGGTGCGCTCCGTCTGCGAGCGGTGGGTCTCTTCCTTTAGCACCACCATGTAGGTGCCTGGCAACCTCCAGGCGTCCTGGCCCCCAGCGAGGAGGAGTGACATGATGACATTAAAAAAAGAAGGATGCTATGAGTGCTTCATCCACCTATGCTTACAAGTTGGAATTACAGCAAAAGAAACTCCATAGAGTATAGGAAGTATAAAGAGAAGTCACCAAATTAGGACCCCCAAACCACATAGAAGCCAACTATTAGTATTAACCTAACATATACCACACTTTCAAACTCGACAGTCAGGCAAAAACAGGAACCATGGGCCACAGTCAACACCAGGTTCTCCTCTGCACCTGCACCTAGTTTTCTGTGGGGCCGACCAAGGCCTGGCCACCCTTGGAGGCCCTGCCTGAAGGCCACTTCCTCCTGAAGACCTTCTTAATTACACCTCCCTTCCCCGTGTCTCAATTTGAAATAATCACTTCCTCCCGGTTCTAGTACCTCCCTGACCCCCTCCGGAGGCAGTCCAAAAACATGGCCTGAATCCCAACCTCAATATTTACTGGCTGTGTGGCCATGGGCAAGTCACTCAACCTCTCTGAACCTCAGATATCTCCTCTGTGGTGTGGGGAACATAATAACTATGGCACAGGCCTGCTGGGAAGGCTAAGAGATGTAGTTGTGTAAAGCATCTAGCAAACAGAAGGGATGATTGAGTGAGCAAAGGCAACACTTCTCACATGGGATAAAAGACTCAAGGCCATGGTCTACAGGAGCAGATTTGTTTGCTCTTAGCTCTTATCTGCTCCCACTGCTCTCAAACAGACACACCTGTACTCAAGAACCTTCAGTGGCTCCCCATAGCCTGACAAAGTCCAAACTCCATGCTCCCCCTTGGTTCCCGCTGCAACCTACCTTTGTAGTCTAATCTCCCACATCTCTGTACGTGCACCAGAGTAGAATACAGTCTACAACCCTTTATCCAAAATCTTAGGGTCAAATGGGTTTCAAGATTCAGAACTTATTTGGACTTTAGAAAGGTAGTAATAGGCAATCAGGGTGCTCAGAGGCGTCTGGAGCAGCATACTGTAATCTATGCAGCGAAATATAGGAATATAAATATTTACATCCGTGGGATAAATTATAAATAATCTCATGTCAGTTCAGGTCAGGTTACCACCAAATAAATTACAAGAAACCTTTTGGGTTTCAGAACACTTTACATTTCAGAAGGCAGATAAGGAACTGTGCACATGTGCTCCCTATTCTCCACCTCTGGCTTTCCCAGGTCTGAGCTTTTGTTCATGCTACCCCCTTCACCTAGAATAAAATTCCCCTGCCACTTTTATTTAAACTCCTATTTATGCTTCAAAGGCCCATCTAAAATGCCCTCAGCTAAATGAAAATCTAATGAATTGGGAGGACACTTTGTGCACTGGAAGGAGACTTGCCCTAGAAGCCTAGTTCTAATGCATCGGGGGGTGAAACCCCTCTCTCTGGGTCTCAGTTTCTCATGAATAAAATAAAAGGATTGGTCTAAAATCTTTCTCTGCCCGCCAAAAATATTTTCATTATAAATTCAATCTCTACAAAATATCCATTGAAGGAATGAATAAATGAACTTCTGGAGGTTCTTGTTCCAAACTTCCGCTGGGGAAGAAATACCCTCAAGCGCCTGGTTTAAGTGGTTGTCTGGCCTCTGCTTACTCACCTCTCAGGATGGGGTATTCACTACTTCTAGAATAGTTATTTGGGGGCAGTGGTGACTTGAAACGCCCTTTCTCATCCTTGTCACAACCCATCAACATCCTTCTAGAAGGTGAAAGGCTCAGGGAACAAGGAAGAAGGAGCTAGGAGCTGAGTAAACTTCACTCTTCTGTGGGAGCCAGACTGAAGAAGAGAGGTCCCTCCCCTCCTGCCACTAACACAGGACACAGGCAACACTAAGGGCCTGACACCCCTCTGCACCCAGCACACTCAGGCAGAGGAGCTGGGGCAGAAGCGCAGGCCAGATGTCCATTAGCCTAGAACTTCCCCTCTGCCCCAGGAGCTGCAGTTTGGAGCAAAAAGGGCATCACTGGGAGGTTACACTGCAGCCAGGTAAATAGCTACCTCCTACAGTGCTCTCTTCACTGGCTCACATGGTGGGGAGGTCACTCACGTGGGCAACAGAGCCCCTTTCCCTTCATTCCTCCATCTGCCCAGCACTGACTCTTCACAACAAACCCTCGGGAAGGACTGTCACCTCCCTTCTAAAGATAAGGAAAATGGAGGCTCGGAGGTTAAGTGACTTGCCAAGCACCACTCAGCTAGTGAGTGATGGAGCCAGGATTCAACCCCAGAGCTGACTCCAAGCCCGGTAGCAGGACCTCAGTTGAGCCCTGGGAAGGTTAAAATTGGAGGGAAGCAGCAGTCCCAACCCTGGGCAGGAGCTCCCATAGCCCAGTGGCCAGGTGCTGGCCTTGATCTTCAGGAAACTCGCCCCACCCACTCTGTACAGGCGTGGGTGGGCTGCGGCTACCAGGCTCCTTCCTTCCCGAGAGCACCAACAAGCCCTTCCCAGACGAGCCCAAGGACCCCAACGGGCCTGGAGAATAACTCCGTCCCTTCCCCTTCAGTTTTGCTCTTTTCTTCAGCTGAAAAAGATGCAATACTAGAATGTGAGTTTTGTGGCATGAAGAAATTGCCTCCCGCCACTATCATTCATTCGCCTTCTCTCCCGCTCCACTCCTGTCACAGCAGCGCCGTCTCGTCCCAAGACCCCCAAGCCCACACCCTCCCACACTCCCCACACACACTCTGCGCTACCCAGATTTCCCGATCCGCGTCAGGACGCATAATAATATCTCCTCTCTGCCCGGGGCCGTTCTAAGCACGTTTCGGGCACTAGCGCCTTGACCCACCCGAGCCTCAGTGGTGAGGCACGTCCAGGATCTGAGCAGGCGATCCTGGAGGTGCTCTGCTCGTCCTAGCTGGCGCCTACCAGTCTCCGAGCCCCGCGCATCTTTCCCCCGCAGAGCGCACCCCAAAGAGCCGCCGTGCGCGTTCTCCCCGCCACCGCGCCCGCAGTCCCCAAGATCCGCGCCAAGCCCGTCCTCGGGTGAGCAGAGGCCCCCCACCCCCAGTGACTTTCTCTCCAGCCCCTCCCTTCCGGGGTGGGGGGTGGGGCGCTGAGGCCAGAGAGGATATGGCCACCGCCCGGGTCCCCGCGCGGGTTCGCCCCCGCCTCCCATCGCGGCGTCCGCACCTTTGCGCAGCGGTGGAAGGTGGCGGTGGCCACGTTCTGGGCCGTGTCAGCCGAGCTGTCCTCCTCCGACCGGAAGGCGAGCACCAGCTCCTCGTAGTCGCCGTCTTCGTCCTCCTGCGCGCGGGCGCCCGCGGGTCCCAGCAGCAGCAGCAGCAGGAGCAGCAGCAGCGGCGGCCACCACGGCCGCCGGGAGCTGCCCGTACCCATCGTGGGGACAGGAGAGGTTTGCGTCGGGCGGGGGGAGCCGGGGGCAGCGCGCGGGCCAGGCCCGCAGCGCCTGTGCCTCGCGGCGGGGAGCTCGATGCGAGCGCGGGACTCGGGCCCCGGCGGGGACGCGCGCCGGGCCGGGCTCTAGGCCTCCGGCTTGGGGGCTGCGCCGAGGAGAGGCTTGCCGGCCCCGGGCCGTCTCACTGCCTGGCTCGCCCCTCCTGGCTCGGACCCGACCTGAGCCTGAGCCCTCCTGCAGCCGCGCGCGCCTCGACGCCGCGGGGGAAACCTTCCGGGGTGTGGGTGCGCGACGCCCAGGGTCCAGGAGATCACGCCACCTGAGCCCTATCGGATGATCCTACCTGATTAAATATTAACGGAGCCCCCGGACTGAAGGATCGGGTTTCGGCCTCGTTCCCCTCCCCACCCCCACCCCCACCC
The DNA here is from genome assembly GCF_965194805.1 of Balaenoptera borealis. Lineage (NCBI taxonomy): Eukaryota > Metazoa > Chordata > Mammalia > Artiodactyla > Balaenopteridae > Balaenoptera > Balaenoptera borealis. Next base: position 148,079,153 of record NC_138860.1, read on the forward strand.
CCACCCCCAAACGGCGTCAGATTACGCTCAGAGAGAGGACAAAATCCCAAATCTTAATTGGGCTGGAAGGCTGTTCCCGCGCTCCCGAGACGCCTTCTCCCCGCCCCTCAACCCGAGCCCTGCGAGCTGTGCCAGGCACCAAGTTCGGCTGAGCCCACCTCATCAAGCGTTTCTGGGCTCTGCCTTGGCACTGGCCAGCCACCCTCCTCGCCTACCCCCTGAACGATGTTAAACCACTCCGTCCGGGTCCTCCTCCTCGCCGCCGCCGCCGCCAGTGACTGCGGACCCCTCGCTGCCCCCAGCCCCCAAGTCTTTCCGCAGGTCTGAGTGTGCCATCCTTCTAAACTCAGCCCCGACCCTTCTCGGGCCTCTGCCCCTTGTGCACCCGGCACACCCACCTCACCAACTAACCACCCCTTGAAGTCCTGTTGCTTTTGACTTCCAGCCAGCGCTAATCAAACATTTCAAGGGATTTATTCTACAAATATTTCTGTTTTTAATCTGCAGAGATATCATACGTGTACATTCAAGAATTCCATTGTAGGGACTTCCCTGGCCATCCAGTGGTTAAGACTTCGCCTTCCAGTGCAGGGGGTGTGGGTTCGATCCCTGATCGGGGAGCTAAGATCCCACATGCCCTGCGGCCAAAAAACCAAAACATAAAACAGAAGCAATATTGTAACAAATTCAATAAAGACTTTAAAAACGGTCCACATCAAAAAAAAATCTAGAAAAAAAAAAAAAAAGAATTCCACTGTAGCACAAGGTCAGTGTTCCAAACGTTTCGGTTTGCAGATTCTGTTTATACACCATGTCCAAGAACATGACGAGGGTCTGGTGAACAGCTACTGTCTGCGGGAGGATGTGGAGGCCAGCAGCCCCAGACCTTGGGGTTGATGTGCCACACAAAGCCAGGCATCCTCCCAGAAGGGCCACACAGTGTAGAAACTGGAGGCTTCCTGCTCCCACTTTGCAGATGATTAGCGGGTTCTAGTGAAGTGACTTGCTCTGAGCCTGGGTCACTGGACTCCAAAGTCAATGCCCTTTCCACCTTGTTTGCAGACACGTCACACCGGAGGGCAGGGCCAATTAAACAAAGACTGTGCTGCCCGTGGGCTGACAGCGACCTCTGCAAGGTCAGGGTCTCCTTCACTTTGTTCTCCCCTGGCATATCCCACCATCCCTGGCACAGAGTAGGAGCTCATTAATTTTTTGCTGAGAGAGGTAGCTGAGGCTCTCAGCAGGCAGCGGATGCTCCCTTTCCTGTCTCCTGTAAAAAGAATTGTATTTGAAATGTGCTTTTGGCAGCTTCCTCATCAAAGGCCTCCTCTTTTGGGAGGTGGGAGCAAGCTTTCCCTGATGCTCCCCTTGGGGACCCTGGGGTCTCACCTACCAGCAGATGATCAATCACGTGCACAGAGGGACACGATGTCAACAGGCTGAGGAAGGGGGGGCATTGTCGAGTGTGCAGTGGGTGTGTTTGGATGGAGGTGGGGGACCAAGGAAGCCCCGCAGGCACCTTGGATTTTGCAACAGATGGACCCCCGAGGGTAGTCCCTTCTCATCCCGCATCCTCCACTGCACTTTTTGAGGTGTCAGCCCCACTCTGGCCTCCTGCCACTGGGCAGGGCTTTTGTCCCTTGTTAATTACCCCCCCCTCAAGAGTTGCCCAAAGCAGCAGTGTCAGCGGTGTCAGCTCCCTCTTCTCAGATGCACCCCCCCTTGCTCTGACCAGCTGACAACCAGCCTACCCACCACCACCAGAGACGCAAAGATGCAGGGGTCAGGGTAAGACAGAGCCTCTTCCAGGTCCTTCCCTCCGAGTTCTTCCAGGGCCAACACCCACCCTTCCCTCCTCCTTCCTTCCTTTCTCTTTTAGGGCAGAAGGGACCATCTTCCTGTCCACAGAGGACCCTCCCCTGCCCCAGTCAGGCTTCCTCAGGGATCTCCTGCGTCCACGATCTCCTCTCCCCCTCTTACCTCCACATCCCTCGTCTCCTGTTATTCTTCCTCTTCACCACATAAGATTTCTCAAAGCTTCTCCACCCCCCAAACCCCTTCCCTCAAAATGACCCTCTCCCCTTCACTCCCACTCACAGTCTGAATGATAGACAGAACCCGCTATTTACGCCCTGTACTTCTCCAACCTCAGAAAACTTGGAGTCTGCAGCCGCTATTGCCATGAGTGTACGTTAGGCCAATTTAGCAGTGTCAACATTTTGAACGGGCACACTCTTTTTTGGGAGGGACCCATCCTTTTTGTGTGTATGTTCGTTTTAAAAAGAGTTTAAAAAAAAGAAAAAAGTTTTACAGGAAAATTTTTTTTTTAAGGTGAGTAGTTCAAAAGCATATACAGTGAAAAGTTTATCTCCCTCCCATTCCTAACTGTCCTCCTCCACCTTCCCAGGGGCAACCCCTGTTACCCATTGTGGTGGGTCGAACAGTGTCCCCCCCCAAAAGATCTGTCCACTCCTAACACCTGGTATTTGTAACTGTGACCTTATTTGGAAAGAAGGTCTCTGCAGATGTGATTAAGCTAAGGATCTCCTGACGAGATCACCTGGGTTTAGGATGGGCCCTAAATCCAACGACTGGTGTTGGAAGAGAAAAGGGAGGGAGATTTAAGACACAGAGGGACACAAGGAAGAAGACCATGTGAAGATGAAGGCACAGATGGGAATGATGCATAAACCAAGGAAAACCAGGATCCACCAGAAGCTGGGAGGGGCAGGGAGGGATTCTTCTCGAGAGGCTGCAGAGGGAGCATGGTCTTGATTTCAGACTTCTGGCCTCCAGAACTGTGAGAGGAATACATTTCTATTGTTTTAAACCACCAAAGTTTTTTCCTTGTAATTTGTAATTTGTTACAGTAGCCCTTGGGAACTAGTTAGTATACCCATTTATTATGTAACTTTTCAGATATGTTTTTATAAAAATACTTTTAAACATTTAACATTTTAATATTTATGACTCATTTTTAACTTTTTATTTACATGGGCAAGGTGGACAGGGGCCTCTATCGTCTTACTCCAGCCCTAATCTGCGGGTTACGACTATGTCGGTGCATCTACATCTGCTTTGTCATTTCTCTGGTGGCAGATGATTCCATTCTATGTATGTTCCAATCTCTGACTGATGGGTGTGCCGGTTGTTTTCTGCCTTTTGCTGTTACAAACAAAGCAGCAATGCCTCGCCTCATCCATGCCTCTTTGCACATGTGTGAGCCTCTCTGTTTCATAAATTTCTAGAAGTGGAATTTCTACGTAAAAGATGCGTGAATGTTTGATGCTGATATAGTCCCACCAGCGTTGCTTGGGGAATCAATCAGCATAGGCTAGGTTCTGCTTCAGTTACGCACAACCCCCAAATCTCAGTGCTTCAAATGACATAGGCTTGTTTCTCTCTCACACTGCATGTCCACCGCAGGCTTTGCTCCCGGTCCCTGCTTCAGCCCAGAACCAGACTGAAGAAGCCACCTTCATCTAGAACTTTGCTGAATCCACCAAAGCAGGAGGGAAGCAGAAGTGGTGAATCGCATGCAGCTTCCACCCAGAGGTGACCCACACCCCTTCCACCCACATTTGTTGATTGACATTTGACTTTATGGCATTTTACTCCATAGGAAATTATATTTTCTCTGGAGTCAAATTTATCAGTCTTCTATTTAATGATTTCTAACTTTTGTGCTGTGCTTAGAAAGGCCTCCCCCTTATCAAGATCATATAAAAATTCTCCTTTTTGAAAACATTTAAATCTTGGCTTCAGCTGGAATTTGTTTTTGCATAATGAGTGAGGTTATTTTTTGCAAATGGCTAGCCCATTGCTCCAATACCATTTATTCAATAACCCACCTTTTCTCCAATGATTAGAAATGACACCTGATCAGCAACTAAATTCTCTTATGACTTGGCAGCTATTTCCAGCTCTCTGTTTTGCTCCTTTAATAAATCTAGCGGATACCAAAATGTCAAAACATGCATGCATTTGGACCTAGCAGTTATTTCTAGGAAGTCATCCCAAGGAAATAGACAAGTGAACGAAGAGGTACTATTGGTACAACAGTTGTTACTGTGAAAAATTGAGAGCAATTGAAGTATATGGAGGCCCTAACATAAACCAGCAAGGCCCCCAGTATGTTCACCCACCATCAAAGGACAAGACTTTAGTGGGCCATGGCCTGGGTTGGACGAGGGGTCAAGGGCAGGCGCATACTCATTAATAAGAACTTCTGCTATTTGATGGTTGCATTTGGCTCTTAAAACAGCCACTGACTCACTAAGGAGTCTCTAGGATATAAAAGCCCAGACATCGTGTGGCAGGGTGGGACATTCTCATCTGGTCCCATGGGAGCTCCCACGGCCACGGATCGATTCACTTAGCTCTCTCCTTCCAGCATTACTGTCTTCTGGAATAAAACTGTCACTTTGATCTGCCACGGTGTAATATTTTCATTCGCTCTCACTGAATTCTTCTATTGGTTCAGCAACCCAAATATCCATCAATATGGAGGGACACATTTTAGACTATTCACACAGTGGAATATTTTGCAGCTGTTAAAAACAATGACATAGATGTTTATATATTGATATGGAAAGATGGCCGAAATCAATCACTTTTAAAAAGTAGGTTATGATCTCGTTTCCATAAAATGGTTACGTATGTATATATAATGTTTACCTCTACATAGACAAAACAAAATCGAGGTTATAGACCCCGAACTGAATTCAAGGGGACTCTCAATGTCTGTGTTCCATGTTCTGAATTGTGAAAAAACAAAAAAACAAAACAAGGTGCCTCGCCTAATTCCACTTAGAACTCTTCAGCTCTGCCCACAGTCTCCCGTCTACAAAGCATTTTCATACTCACCATCTACTTGCCTCAGTCCCGTGGGGCTTACTGAGCTGGGACCATTATCTTTGTTTAAAAGATGAGGAAATTGAGGCCAAAGAGGGGGAGCACTTTGTCGACATCACACAGTTACTTGTCAAAGTGGACCCAGACCCCCTTTCCAGCTGCTTCCTAAAATCCAGGACGCCCTGGGGTTCTGGGAGGTGAGGGCTAAGTCCACCGAGGGTTGTAGGGCACGTCCTGGGGCTGCTGAGCAGCTCCTAGGCCGCCTAGTGGAGTCCCAGGAGGTGTGGGTAGGACGTGTAAGGGGGGAGGTGGGACTGCAGCTCTCTGCTTGAGTGCATTTCCTGCCGAGTACAGTAAGGGCTGCAGCGCAAAGTGACAAATATAAATGGCCACCTGCAAGTCCAGCTGTCACGTGTCTGTCTCCCCCATGGGATTCTGAACTTGGCATAGGCAGGGACCCTGTTAGCCTGGTTCTCCCTAGTCTGAATCACCCTGGGGTGGCCAACACCAGGCCAGAGCCTGATGTGTATACTTAATGACTTATTTAGTTAATTACCAAACACCTACTGTGCGCCAAGTACTCGGTCACAGCAGTAAATAAGATAGACAAAATCCTGCCCTCCCATCCCCGTGCAACCCTCACTCTTGGAGAGTGAAACAGATCACAAATGAATCAAATATGCAGTGTATGAGATGGCAATTAGAGCTATGGAAAAAAACAAAAAGGGAAGGGGATCAAACATAACAGAAAGGAAGGGGCGGGAGAGCTGTGCTTTAAATAGGGCAGTCAGGGACTGCCCTGGCGGTCCAGTGGTTAAGACTCCGTGCTTCCACCGCAGGGGGGACACGGGTTTGATCCCTGGTCAGGGAACTAAGATCCCACATGCTGTGCGGTGCGTTGTGGCCAAAAAAAATGATAGCTAGATGATAGAAAGATAGATAGATAGATAGATAGATAGATAGATAGATAGATAGATAGATAGATAGAGTGGTCAGAGAAGACCTCAGTGAGAAGGGGACCCTGGGAGGAAGGAGCTGAGGGAATGCGCCATATGGACACGAGGTGGGGGAAAAGCACCCCAGACAGAGGGAACAGCGGGTGCACAAGCCCAGCCACGGAAGGGACAAGCCAGGAGGGACCAGGAGGCAGCACAGTAACCGCCGGGCTGGGATGCAGATCCAACAGGAGGGTGTAACCCATTCTGGGGACTCTGGCTTTTGTCTTGTAAGGTGGGAAGCTAAGGCAGGCTTTGATCAGAAGAGTGAAATGCCCTGATGATTTAAAGGATTGCTCTGACTGCTGGTTAGAAAAAAGATGGCAGGGGGCGAGACCAGAAGCAGAGAAAGCAGCCAGGAGACTGTGAGCCGCTGCTAGTGGCTTGGACCAGGGGTATCAGCGGGGCAGTGAGAGTGGTTGGATTCTGGGCGTATTTTGAAAATAAAACCTGTTGCATTTGCCGACAATTTAGATGTGAGTCTGAGGAAAAGAAGAGTGAAGTTTCCCAGTTTGGGCCGAGGCTACTGGAAGGACGGGGCTGTCATTAGGCAGCTGGGAAGTCCAGGGGGAGAGGCTTAGCAGGGCAACTGCGGGGTTCTGGTTGCCCCTGTCTGGACCATTCACCAGACAACCAAGACACTACATCAGCGGTGTGACATGTGACCTGAGCTCAGGGAGACGCTCGGCTGGAAGTTATCAGCATATCGATAATATTCAAAGCCACCGATTCGCAGAGATCACTAAGGGAGTGTGTCCAAGGAGAGGAAGTGACTGAGCGGGTCAAATGCAGCCCACAGGTCAAGTAAGGTGAGGCCAGAAAATTGATTTAACAGATCAGGTGATGGGATCCGAAGATCCCATCAGGTTTAGCACCAGAATGGTCTGAATGAAGAGGGTTCTAGGGAGAATGCAGGAAGAGGAACTGAGATAGCCAGAGAGTACGGACAGCTCCTTTAAGGAACTTTCTAATAAAGGGAGCAGGAAAGTGTGTTGTGGACAGAGAGAGTATGAGGCCAAGAAAGCTTTTTTCCCCTAGATGGGAACCGTGAGAGCAGGCCAATGTGCAGAGAAGGGAAGCTGGCAGCCAGAAGGTGGGGGTGGGAATTTCTTAGCTGGGTGAGAAGGGATGTTTTCTGGTGCAGTGGAGACAGGGCACCAAACACTTCATCCTAATGGGTGGGGAGGTGGAGAAGGGGGCAGAGGTACAGCCAGGGTGGTGTGGAGAGGGAGCTGCTGGGGGCCTCTCTTTCCTCTATCTGTTTTCTCATGGAAATAGGAGGCACGGCATCAGCTGGAAGGAAGGATGGGAGAAGGTTTGGAGGTGTGAGGAGAAAGGAGAAGGGGTGATGTAATCGAGGCAGTGTCTCTGGGGGCTTGAGGGCGGAGGCTCCCAGTGTAGGTCACAGACCCCCACCACGCTTCCACTTCCTCAGGTAAAATCCAAGTGACTATAGAACCTGCCTCACAGAATTTTTTGAAAATTAAATGAATTGGTATTCATAACATGCTTAGAATATTACCTGCAAAGTAGAGGTGTTATATTTTTAATTAAAGCAAAAACTAAAATAAATGAGTTGGGAAGAGTGATGGCTCAGAAAACATGTGGGTTTGTAGGACAGTCTCAAGGGCCCACTGGAGGTTTGTGGTTGATAATGAAGTGAAACCAGAAAGCGTGTATGTTGTATGTTTTCCTCTTGCTGTGTGCCCAGCCACCTGGGTGCGGGAGCGGAGCTGGTGGACAGCGGGGTCTAAGCAGGATTGGGTTTTGGCCTATGATTACAATAAAGAGTGGGGCAAGGGAGTCGAGGGTGCGAGCAGATAGAAGGCTGTACCGGGAAGCCTCAGGTGTGCAGAGCTGAGACACAGGAGGAGGTGAGTGACAGCCAGAGGTGAGAAGGGGGACGTCAACAGCAGGTGTCAGTGAAGGATGCGGGAGTTGGGGGTGAGCTGGGAAAAGGGAATGTGGTGATCAGAAGGTGGGGTGTTTGGAATTGAGATTCTGGAGGAGATAGAACTAGAGGTAGTGACAAGGTCAAGAGCATAGCGGTGGGAGTGAGTGGCTGAGAGGAAGTGGAGGTGAGGTCTTTGGAGGTAGAGGAAGTGAGAGCCCAGGGCATGTTGGAATCACCCCCACAGGAGAACATGACCGTATGCTCAGTCTCCAGTACGTAAAGCATATAATCTGATGACAGGTGCTTCTGAGACAGGCTGGGACCTGGGACCCTTTGCTGCAGTGCTTGAACCTAGACAAATATCTCCTCAAGCAGCAAAATGCAAAGACACTATGAGGGACTAAAAATAACTGCGTGCATGTGCAGCTGGGGCAAATTATGGGCAGCAAGATACAGAAAGACCAAAAAGCCCAACTGTCACGTCTGAAGAGCCAGGAGAAAAGCAGGGGCTCAGGGGGAGCAAAAGCAGGGTACTGCGCATGCCCCCAGCACACAACACCACCAAGGGGGTCGGCAAACCATCTAAGCACCCCTCCAGCCAGACGCCTGGACACACCCCTATCCTCACCCCATAGAAGGAACCAGCTCGCCGCCCCCCACAGTGAGCGAGCGAGCAAGGGAACCTGTTACTTGTTCTCACTCCCCTCTGCTGCAGCAGGGGCCCCAATAAGCCTTGTCTGAATTTCTTGTCTGGCCTCTGATCAATTTCTATCGATTAAGGAGGCCAAGAACCCTGGTCAGTAACACTTTGACGGTGTGTACGTATGCAGGACGGAAGGACAGCGATCTGGAAGACGCAGTGAGGAGCAAGGAGGGCCCTACCCCACCTCAGGCTCCAGGTAAAGGAGAGGAAGTCGAGGAAACAGTGTCTTGGGGGACGGGGATTTTCGGCAAAGCAAGAAGAGGGAGGAATGTTTGAGAGGCGTTTGAGGACAAGGCGGTGGTGATGGACCAGGATTTCAAGAGCACAGTGAAGGATTTCAGGAGAGGAGGAAGGCAGGAACTAGGGAGGGGCTGGGCCCAGGGAAAGAGGTGTGTCTCCCAGAAGTTTCCAGTCCCTTGAGAGCAGTGGCTGTGTCCAGCTGGGCCAGCAGAGGGCGCCCAGCACCCAGCGTGAGAGCCCATGGCCTAACCACCCAGGCCAGGCAGAGCCCAGACTTCACTGGCGGCCTGCTCCAGCCCCTGAGATGAAGCAGACCTTGCCCTGCCCTCGGAGAGCCCACAGCGAGGCAGGTAAGAGCTCAGGCCTCTGTGATGAGAGGCAGGAGGAAACAAGTCACACAAGGAAGAGAGAGGCTGGGTTCTGTGGGACCCAGTCGATGGACACTGGATCCAGGCAGGCTTCCTGGAGGAGACAACTCTGAATTTGTGGTCCAGTTGTAATGGGGACATGTCTAGCAAGCAGTGCATGGCTCAGCTGGGGACGTTGGGACAGGAGGCTAGTTTTTAATGTTTTTAATGTTTCCCTTGAGGCCAGGGAAAGATACAGCCCCTTCTGGTGGATGGAGGGGTCCTGGGAGGTTCTGAACAAAAGAGAGTGGTGACTAGAGTGCCAGCCTCAGTTATGCTTTCACTTGCTCCAAAAGGCCCCCCTCAGGAACTACCCCAGGCTCTCGCCATCCATGAGCCTCCACTGCCCCCTCTCCGTCTTCCTGCCTGCACTTCATGGAGGAAATGAAGGCCAGGGGTACCCACCTCCTGCACCACCTCCCCACCATGCACCAGCTCTGTCCGTTCAGGCTTAAAGGGAGAAGATGTCCAGCAGGTTGAGGGACCCATCCTTTCCCCTGGCCTCCTCCAGGAACTGTGCTCTGACATTCTGTCTCCATCGTGTCCACACCAAGGTTTGCCAGCCTCTGAGATGCTCAGAGCTCTTCCACCCTGAAGATAAATGAATGAATAAACAGAACAAAGGCCCCTCTATCACTTTACATGTGCCAGCTACTGTTTTAGAAGCTGGGTTACATCATTGAACAAGGTAGACAAAACTCCTGCCCTCATGTCGCCCTCACTCTTGGAGAGTAAAACATAAGAAACCACTAAGTCAAGTGTGCAATATGTGAGGTGGTGACAAGAGGCCTGGAGAAAAGTGAAAAGAGACCTACACTTTTTTTTTTTTAATTAATTATTTATTTATTTTTTGGCTGTGTTGGGTCTTCGTTTCTGTGCAAGGGCTTCCTCTAGTTGCGGCAAACGGGGGCCACTCTTCATCGCGGTGCACGGGCCTCTCACTATCGCGGCCTCTCTTGTTGCGGAGCACAGGCTCCAGACGCGCAGGCTCAGTAGTTGTGGCGCACGGGCTTAGTTGCTCCGCGGCATGTGGGATCTTCCCAGACCAGGGCTCGAACCCGTGTGCCCTGCATTGGCAGGCAGATTCTCAACCACTGTGCCACCAGGGAAGCCCGAGACCTGCACTTTTAAACAGGGAGGTCCAAGAGGGTCAGCCCCTACGCTACTCCTATGGCTTACTGCACACCTACCGCCTCCCCTACGCCCTGCCCACTGCTCTGCCTCAGTCTCCTCAGCCCTGTTGTGCTTCTCCACTAACCCAAGGACCACCAGCATCGGAGCTGTGGGGTGGGGGCAGGGAACCAGTCTGTGAGAAGGGCCGATTCCTCGGACTGACCCAGAATCTCTAGGAACGTGCCCAGGAATCTGCATTTCATGAGCTCCCCAGGAGCTTCTGAGGTAGCCCAAAGCATGGGAGCCACAGATTTACTCCCTGAAGTTGTAGCACTGCTTAGAGTGGTCCAGATTGCCCAGCTCCACTCTGCAGCCGCCAGGCAGATCCATGCTTCCGTGCACACTGTTCCCTTCTGGAATGCCCTTCCCAGCGTTCTTCACCTGATAACTCATACACATCCTTCAAGACCCACTCAGAGTCACCTCCTCCAGGCAGTACTCCCAGAACAGGCAGGCCTGGGTAGCAGATGGGCAGGGCCCAGGGCTGGGATCCAAGGCACCATTCTAATCCCAGTTCCACCCCTAAACCCATGGTGTGACCCTGGGTGAGTCACTGCTCCTCTCCAAGCCCCAGTTGATTCATCAGTAAAATGGTAACAATAATTCCAACCTCAGCAGGGAGACGTGAGGCCAAACGAGATGACACATCTGAAAACGCTTTATAGCACAAACAGAGGGGAGCGCTTCATCACATTAGACACGCATGGAGGGAGAGGGCAGACGGGGGCTGTAAATGGTCGGATGGCAGTGCCCCCTCCACACAAACACCCAACTGTATCATGGACTGGCAATTTGGATCCAAAAGACCCCAAGGACATGCACCCAATTGGCATCAAGTGCCCTGAGGTCTGGGGTGAAAGGAAAGAATCCGCAGCAGCCCCAGGGCCGCAGGGCAGGTGGGAGTGGGGACCAGGAAGAATGTGCCATTGGCAGCTTCCCAGTCACTAGCCCTCACCCCCAGGCCAAAACGTCTCCATCACCTGCTGGTCAGGGTGTTAGTGGTGCAGGGAAGGCAGCCATCTGAGCCTGGGAGGAGCCCAGAAGCCCTGAAACCCAGCGCAGCAATAACCACCTAAAAGCCCCCTCCCAGGCCTTGCATCAGCCGTGTGAGGCACGCAGGCAGGGCTGCTAGCCCCTTATGAGCTGAGGAAACCGAGGCCAGGGAAGGTCCTACAGGGAAAAAGAGGTGGAGTCTGGCTCCCCTCCCCTAGACAGGGAAGATCAAAGTGTTCCCTGGGAGGAGTTCCCTGGTGGTCTCATGGTTAGGATTCTGTGCTTTCGCTGCTGTGGGCCGGATTCAGTCCCTGGATGGGGAACTGAGATCCCGCAAGCTGCACAGCGCAGCCCCCCCCCAAAAAAAGTGCTCTCTGGGAAGAGGTCGGGCAGCATTGACTGGCACCCCGTTATTTCATTGGGAAAAACCGAGGCTCAGGCAGGTGGCTTGAGTTTCATTACTCAGAGGGTGAAGGAGACAGAAGGAAAGAGGAGGCAGGAAAGGAAGAGAGGGAGGAAAACTGGAGTCACCGGGATGTCCAGCTGCTCCAGACTGGTCTACCCCATTCTAAAGAGAAGGTGGAGAGCTGGTACCCAGATGCCTCACCCAAGGGAACGCTGGTATAAACCATCCCCATGGCCCAGTCTCCTCCCATCCCAGGAAAAAACCCTGCTGCCCTTGAGCGTCCCTGGTGCTATCTCTGCCCCCGCTTCTCCAGGGCAGTTTCCTCTGATGCATCTCTGCAGGCACTACCTCCCGGGTGAAGATCAAATGAGCCAGCACATGTGCGTGACTGAGGAGGGCACTGCCGAACACACAGAACAATGCTGGCTGTTGTCCCGACTGCCGTGTCCGCAGGCAGCACAGCTGCGACCCTGGGGACGTTTGCCAAGAAGGGGATCAACAGTGCTCCCTTAGTGCGGTTTCCCTTTCATTCTCTGCTGGCATTTTTTCCTTCTTTCCTCTGCTTTCCCCCAGGGTCACTTTCACAGAGAGAATCCCAGGTTTGTTGTGGGAAGAGATGGCAAGGCCGCTTGGGGTAAAGGTGTTTGTAGCCAATACAGGTGCTGCCCGACTGTCAGCCCCACCTGCAGACCCCACGGCTGCCCCGTCCTCCTGGGGCCTCATGCCCAGGTCCCAGCGTGGCTCTTCCTCCTGGTCATCCGGTCATCAGCCTGGAGCTGGCTGAAAACCTGCTTGGCAGGCCCGTCAGCGAAGAAGGCCTGGGCCCTAATCTGAGGGTGAGGGTGGACTGTCCTGTGGGAGCTGAGGGACATGCCTCTGCCAGGAACATGGGGTCTGGCCTCAAAGCCCAGAGGGAGAGGTGGGGCCTTCAGGGCTGCAGCAGGGGGAGGACAGGAGAGCCACAGAGGGTGTGGTCCAGCCCCTCACAGCCACACTGGGGACCTTTCGAGGTTCACCTCTCCTCACAGAGCCTCAGGTTTTCATGTTTCCCTGGCACCATGGCATCTGTCCTGCCCCCCTCATGAGGTTAGAATCATACACTGTTTTGGATGGGACCGGTGTAGGTGAAGTCCAGCCTCCCCCTGGGGACTTGAATCTGTTCCACAGGTGGCCATTGAGCTTCCCTTGAATTCAGTGGTCAGATAGGAGTGAGTTACTTCCTGGAGGCCCAATATTTTATTTATTTTTTAAAATAGAACTAACATCATTGTTACATTTTCCTAAATGTAAAATTGTTATTTTCTGATCATTATTTACACATTCATTATATAAATTTCAAAAAGAAGAATCTCATCACTCAGAGATAATCACTTCAATTTCTTTCTATTCATACTTGCACATAGATAAAGGATCATGTTCTGTATCTGTTGGGAGTGAGTTCAGCTGCAAGCACAATAACTTAAATAAATAGGAGTTAAATGTTCTTACATAGCTAGAAGACCAGTGGTTGCTGGCTTTGGTTCACCAGTTTACAGGTCCAAAATCCCTATGATTCTTTTAGCATTTCCCTCGTGGTTGCAAGGCAGCAGCTGCAGCTCCAACCATTGCATCTGTATTCAAGGCCAGCAAAGCTAATCACTTCTGCCTTTTTAATCAAGAAAGTAAAAGCTTTTTCAGAAGTGACTCCAACAAATTTCTTTTCAGGTCTCATTGGCCAGAACTGTCAGTAAAGAATAGGATTGTCATAACTGGCTTTGGGTCAATCATAATTGATTGCCTGGGTGTAGACATGTGATCCCTCCAGACAAAATCAAGGAAGGAGGGAATTAACAGTGTTTGCTGCATTCCACTTTATAATGTATCTTTTTATCAGTTATATGTCATGAACATCTTTCCACATCAAAAAATACAGGGGCATAGGGAAAAGGGGTATATTAAAAGAAAGAAAGTAGAATGGTGGTCGCTGGGGAGCAAAGAGGGGAGAATGGGGGTTACTGTTTAATGGGTACAGAGTTTCAGTTTGGGAAGATGAACATGGAGACGGGTGGCGGGGATGGTTGCACAGTAACGTGAATGTACTAAACAGAACTGAACCGTACACTTGAAAATGGTTAAGATGGTAAGTTTTGTGATATGTGTATTTTACCACACTAAAGAAGTACAGACTCAGTTATTCGTTTAATAACTATTTGCTGAGGGCCCACAGGAACCGAAGTCAGCACCGAGGACATAATATTGAACATAATAAGCAGAGTCCTGGCCTTCACGGGGCTTAATATCGGATGGGGAATGCAGAAAGTCATCCAAGAAATTCACAAGTAAATGTGAAACTGCAATGATCACATATGTTACCAAGGAGAGGTCGGGGAAGAGGGTGTGATTCAATCAGGAGGGTCCCCATTTTAACAGCCATACACCATTCCCTCACAGAGCTGTTGCATCGTTATTTCAACAAATCTCCTACTGCTGGATGTTTAGATTCTTTCCACACTTGAGCTGTCATAAACACTGCCACAGTAAACAGCCTTCCCAAAGTCCATCTTGGTGCACCTGTCTGATTATTTCCTTGGGATAGGTTCCTACGTGTGGAAGTGCAGAATCTTGGGGCAGCCCATGTGCTGAGGCACTTAGCCTACATTGCCATACTCCTCCCCCCAAAAGCTTGCATCATTTCTATTCCCACCAGCAATGTAAGAAATCACCCTGTTCCTCCACATTCTGCCAAAAGCGTCTGTTATCATCATCTTTGTAAAACGTTGCCAGTGTTACGGGGTGAAACATGGTTTCTTGTTGTTTTAATTTCCGTTCCTTTGATTATTCCTTTGATTGACCATGTTTTCATTTGTTTCTTTTATGGGGTCACAGATCTTTCCCGTGAGTGAACTCCTTTTCTTTTCCTGTCTGATTTTTAGCGCTCTCTGTGTGAAGGATTGTGACCTCCGCCTGTCAGATGTTGCTGCACTCTTTGGGCGGCTCTGTGTGTTGCAAGGTCCTCCTCCTCGGGAGACTGCAGCCGTGTACTTGTCATCCAGCCCACTGGGGCTCTCCCACTTGCTCCAGGGTGGCAGCCACAGCCCTTCCTGGTCAAGTCCCCACCTACCCACCCGTGTCCTCTCTAGCCGTCCTCCCCATCTATCCTAAGCTCTGCTCACACCTACCCCTGGGTCACTCCTCAAACATGGTGGGGTGACTCCGGGCTCCCTGCCCTTGTCTAGGCTGCTCTCCTCTCCCTTTCTCCCCCAGTGAACCCTTAGGACGTAGCTCGGTGCAAGTCTGAGAAGCTCTTGCTGACTCTCCAGGTGGGGTCAGACCCCTACTGTGCCTCCCTCTGCCCAGCACTGACCACTCTGACCTGTCACTGTTCATTCTGCAGCTACCCCAGGGGAGGGGAGCTCCAGCTAGATAGGCATGGGTCAGACGCACCTCTCTGCCCCCAGTGCCTGGCACAGGGGGTGGCACCAAGCAGGTGATTAGAGAGTGCTTGTGGCCAGAATCAATGAATGAATGAATAAATGAATGGATGAATGAATGAAATCGACCCCTGCCTGTCTCCAGGCTGGCAGACCAGGCATCCAAAGCCTGCTGTTGCCCACCTACCCTCCACCCCAGGTCTGCTCTCATCAGGGTTAACGTGAGGATATGCAGGTGGCTTGGGAGCTTTCACCATCTGCAGAATCACCTATGGGGCCGGTTATCTGACCTGGGCACTTACTGGGTCCCTTGGACCTTCACCTGCCCTTTCCCTGGGCTCTCTCTGAACTGAACACTGCCTTGACCAGGGCTCTGGTGACTTGGATAGAAGATCCAGCCTCTGCCACATAGTCCGCTGCTCTGCTGGGCTGGTCTTGTGGTCAGCAATGAGGAATCTGGGACATTGCCTCCACCAAGGTTCAGTCCTGACCTAGCACCCACCCAGCTTCCCCTCCACAGTGGAAAAAGCCTTTCCCATGTCAGGTTGGGAACTGGAACCCTGCCACAGGCTGCGAGCTGGCTTTCTTGCCACCAATATGTGCCCTTCCATTCTCTTTTGCACATATTAACCAGAATATGTCCTTACCATTCCTTTCTTCATGTCACTCCTCTGCTCAAGAACCATCAGTGGATCCCACTTGCCCATCAGATAGAATGCGAGCTCTGCAGTAGGAATTCAAGAAGTCCTGTGACCAAGCTCCAGCCTCATTCTCTGACTCCGTCCACCATCACTCCAGCCAGGCTAGCCTCCTCCAGGTTCTTGGGACCACATCTTCCTCCTTCTTTCCTATGGAACTTTGCCTGCACCATGCCTTCTGCCTGAGATACCCTTGCCCTTTCGTCTTACCCAGCTAATTCCTGGCTTGCCACCCCACCTTCTCGGGGCCATCTTCCAACCTTTCCAGTCCTTGATAACTTGTTTAAAAACAAAAAGCTAAGCCCTTCTGCACTTTAGAATTACTTGGCTTGGCTTATTCACATTTCAGACCATCCCAGACCTCTCTGGGGGTATTTTAGGACACTGCGCTTTGAAAACTTCCCAGGAGAGTCTGATGCCACCAGCCCAGCTGGGTCCATTGACCTGCATTTGGGAAGTGCTAATAATACAGTGCTTGGATGCCAACCTCAAGTCTACACTGACTCCTGATGTCTACACGTTGTGCACATTCCCTTCTTCTCTGCAAATGGTAATGATAATAACTACCGTTTACTGAGGGCTCACCAGGCACACTCTGAGCACTCGATATGCGTGATCTCATCTAATCTTCATATGCGATTAGGTAGATATTATTAATCTCACTTTATTGATAAAGAAATTGAGGACCAGAGAGGGTAAGTCTCTTGGCCAAAGTCACACAGTTTGCCAGGGGAAGCCCAGTCCCAAACTCAGGACTGGTTATGCCAAAGCCAGAGCTCTTCATCTCTGTGCTATGTGGTCTGTGCAACAGGGCCACGAGCCTTCAGGGTGGCCATGTGTTTCAGTTCAATTTGGGTCAGTTCCATCCTCTTCCACCAGCACTATTGCCACTTGCTTTTGCTAAGTCCTGGGGATAGAGAAATGGGGGGATAGAGGCCCCTGTCCTTGAAGGACATCCCAGTCCAGGTGAGGAAACCAGCCCACACACAGTCACATAAGCAGCGCTGGGACCAGAGCAGTGCACGCCCTTTGGGAAGGACACAGAGGAAAGGGTGGGATGCAGATGGGTTCTGCCCCAGGAGGGAGAGCAAGGCCAGTTCAGGCTCCAGGGAACAGGTGGAATTTGAGCCTTGAGGGATGATAGAGAAGGGGAGGAAGGGCATTAAGCAGATGGGGTCAAGGGTCAAGTTTCCAGCGGCTATGGCACTGGAGGAAGTGGTGGACAAATCGGCTGAAAAGAACCTCAAACTCCAGGCTGAGGAGTCTGGGCTTATCCTGTGGGAAATAGGGAGTCATGGAAGGTGTGAGAGCAGGCGTGTGTCCGCCCTGAGCACCAGCACAGGGAAAGACACAGGTAGATGCTTAGTGCAACCTTGCTACCTGAATTATTGAAGTGTGTCTTTCTCCTGTCCTCACTAGGGTCGGAATCACCTGGGACTGCTGGACGAATCCTGCCAGAAGTGGAAGGCCCTACAGCTTCATCTCTTCTTCCCCGTTTAGCCCTTCTCTGGGAGGATGGGCAAATTATTCAACCTCTCAGAGCCTCCATTTCCTCATCTGTAACGTGGGGACGCACGCCAACCTTGCAGATTTTGAGGGTGAAATGAGAAATGTGCAGGTGAGCACAGCATAGTAGGTGATTATGGGTCTTGCTACGTGTGTGGACCAGGTGGCATTGGAGGAAGAGCACAGGCTCCAGGGCCCATGCTGGAATCCCAGCCCGGGCCCTGGGATGCCCATCTCTCAGGGCTGGTGGGAGGCCTCCATTCAGGGAGCACCTGATACTTAGCAGATGCTCTGTAACTTTGTTTGCTTCTTCGTCTGCCCAGGCACAAGTAATCCTGCTCCTTCTTAGCTCCCTGTCGCTTGCTGTCAGTTCCTCTGCCCCTGAGCGCCTGGCACACCATAGATGTTCTGCACCCTTTGCAAAGAGCTTTCACACGCATCTTCTCCCTGGTGAATCCACTCACCCACTGTAGCATTTATAAGGCGGACAGAGTTAATCCCCACTGTGCAGGTGAGGAACTGAGACCCGGAGAGGGAAGGAAGGACACAGACGCTGTTCAAGCACCTATGATGTGTTGGAAGCATCAACTCATTAGTTCTTCATGACATCCTGAGAGGCAGGTATTATCCTTCCCACTGCATAAATGTTGATGTTGAGGCTCAGAGAGGGGCAGTGACTTGTCCAAGGTCACACAGCAAGGAACTGGCAGAGGCTGAGTGCAAACCCAAGTCTCTCTGACTCCAAAGTCTGGGATTTAGAGCAAACATTTGCAATGTGGAGTCGTCGGACCTGTCCCCTAGGGCTGTTGAGAGGACTAAATGGGGTAATCGGTGTGAGGGTGACCAGCACCGTGCTTAAGGACCAGGAGTAGAAGTGGAATCTTGTCTACCTCCCTCTAATCGTATAGAGAACAGGGACAGAAGTCCAGGGAGGGTCACCACATGCCCAAGGTCACAGCAAGCAATCACAGAGCCCATGCTCACTGCCCCCAGGATCACTCTTTCCCAGTAAAGGGCAGGGGCCATCCCTCCCCAGAGAGTGGAAACTTCCCAAAGTCCCTCTGACCTGACGGGAGGGTGGAAAGAACAGGAATTTCTGCCATGGTACACCAATCTGGAGCCTGGGGCTGAGAGCTGGAATCCCAGGGTTTGCCAAGGCCATTCCACCAGGCCCTTTCGGCACCGCCCCTGCCCCCGGGGACCTGCATGAAGAGAGGGGCCATCCCAGGGGCCCATGTTCTTAGAGGACTGAAAGTTGGCAAGGTCAAGGGAACAGAGCACAATGGAGGTGGCAAATCAGAGAGTTGGGGTGGTTGGAGCTGAACAGAAGAGCAGCCGCAGACTCTTCTTTTCAAATGAAATCCACAGCACATTCTGCCCCCCAACTGCGTGACCCCACAGTCACCAGCAGGCCCCAGAGGAGCAGGGAGGCTGAGAAAGAAGGGCAGCCTGACAGCCAGGGGCCGGCCTGCCCCTCACAGCTGGGCCCCGGTGGTCTTCTGATGAAGTCGAACAATTTCACAGAATATCAGCATCAGACAAGGCACTCTGTGACCATGATGGGTCAAGACAAATCCAGACCACCGGTAGCTACGGCTGAGCATAGCAACCAAGAGCATTGTCCAAATTACGTCAGTGACCACACAACCCTCTCCTGGCTGGAGCATGACTGCTGCTTCTTTGCCATTTGCATCCTTAGCTTGGTCTCCTACATAGGACTGATTAAGATGCCCCACCACGGATTAGCCCTGCTTCCCAACAGCATCCAATCTGGAGCCCTCTTCCTCAGACCCTCCCCCAAGTCACCTCACACAAGCCCAAATCCCATATAAGTCCTTTCTCACACCCTCTTACAGAGACGCCTCATAGATCCCACGGGGTTTCTCCCCTCACTGCAGTGAGCCACAAACCCAACTATTAACCACAGGCAAGCTCCTGGTGGTCCTCACCTGCAGGGCGCCAGCAGATGGATCTCATCAAATCCCCCCCCAGCCCCCCGCCATCGCCACCACCACCTAACCCTGCAAAAGGCAAAGCCCAGGATCCGTCACCTCCCTCTCACAGGTGAGGAAAGTGAGGTCCAAGCCCAAGGTCACAGAGTAGGGTGAATATGTAGTTTATCGTCCCAAGGGGATACTTTCGAGGGTGAAAGGACGCACTACTGCTAACTAGGCAGGGACAGTGGGCCTAAACCAGGACTTTCCCGGGCAGGCCAGGCGAGTGGTCTCCCAATCAAGCAGCAAGAAAGCGGGGGAGCCGGACGGGGGTCGAAGCCCGGCCCAGCCATCTGTGTCCCTGCGCCCTCCCAGGGACAGGGTTCCCTCCGTGGACGGGCCTGGCAACCAGAGACTCCTGGTTCTCCGCTGAGGTCTGGGGGTGCCCTGCAGTGTGATGCCTGGGCGTGGGCCACACCCAGGTTTCCACGCACACAGCTGTCCCAGCCGGCCACGCCACCGTGTTTGGTGTTGGCTTTCCAGAGAGTTCCCTCAATGATGCCTCGTTTATCCTGCCCAGAGGGAGACTGGGGGTATGGGAGGGGTTCACATAAAAGAATTTGCAGGTGAATGAAGGTGACCACTCTAAACACTGAAAACTTTTTTATTTTAGCCTTTCACACTGGTGTTCTTTCTGATGCGGTCACCCCTTCCCTGCGTGAGTGAGCAGAGAGCAGGAACGGGCCGTGAGCAGGAACATCTGTTACAGCAGAGGCTTTCCTACGGGAGGTAGCAATGACCCAGAAAGGAGAGGGACGGGGTCCTAGGGGCGTGCCCTTCCCTTGGCCGTGAACCCAACCCTGACCCAGAGGCCCAGCCCAGGTGAAGGCCAGCCCTCTCAGGAGGCCCAGGCTGCAAGCTCTGAACGTGGGGACGTAGGATGAGGTAGTGCCACCATCCCTTTGATGGGGCGCAGAGGGGCTTTGCAGAGATCAGCCTAAGAAAAGCGTCACTCGGTGATGCTACCATACGGTGATATCTCCAGGGGCTGCTCAGGCAGCTGGAGCTATTTGTCCCTGCGCTCGATGGCCCCAACGGTTGTGTGGGTGTCACTCTGCTGCCTCTGGTGTGACAATCTTTAACTCCTCTGTTCCCACCTCAGTTTGTGCTCTGCACTCTGTGCTAACTTACAAGACACCAGGCTCAGTGGACTGGGAGCCCTTCGAGGGTGAGAACTATCATCAGTTTGTGTCTCTTTCCTCCTAAAGATCCCAGCTTAGCGTCTGGCACACAGTAGATGCTCAGTAAATGCCACCTGAACCAAGTTAGTTAAGTCAGGAGTCTGAGACTCAGGGAAGTGGGGAAGACAGCATTCCCTGCAAAAGGCTCGTGGGTTCTGGTCACTTCTGTACATGCTCAGTGACCACCAGCTGAGCACAGGAGAGACCGAGGTGAGTAAAGCAAAGGTGCTGACCTTGAGCAGGCAGCCATGCTCCATGATAAATGCGCAAGACCCAGAGACGGCCCAGAGGTGGCACACGGGAGCCAGGACTAACTCGGCCCAGAAGCGGTGACATCAGGAAAAGCTTTCAGAAGAGGGATGTCTGTGCAGAGGTTTGAAGGATGAGCCTGAATTTGCCAGGCAGACAAGGGACAAAGGGCATCCGGGCAGAGGAGACAGCTTGGCAAGGGCATGGGGCAGCAGGGTGAGCGTGGGGTGGGGCTGACCAGGAAGAAAGCTGGGAGGTCAGCAGAGGTCACTCATGGAAGATGTTGGATCCCAGAGCTACAGGAGCCACAGGAGGGATGCGGGCCGGGGACGTTAGCGCTGAGTGAAGACGAATCATGCCATCCCCCGGCTGCACTAAAAGACGCAACAGGAACAAGAACCCTGAGAGGCCCTCACAGAGGATCGGGGACACGGGGGTAGCACCCAGGAGGGTTCCTGCTCAGAGGCCAGCTCTGGGGGGAGGCAGAAAGGGCTCTTGAGGGCCCTGGCTGCTGCAGATCTTCTCAACTAATCATATTTTACCTTCAAAGCTTTACAAAAAGTATTAATAATCGGAACAGCAATGGCCCAGTAATGTAATCATCTCCTCCCTGTGCATTTCTGTGCAGTTCTCAAAATGCTCTCGGGTCCACTGTCTCCTGTGAACCTCCATCTAACCCCATTTTGCAGGTAGTGAAACTGAAATCCTGTGTGGTCACATCGGGGTTAGCCCCGGAGCTGGGCTAGAACCCAGGGAGCAGTTCCATGTCAGCCCTGGGCGTCAGGCTCAAAGCCCAGTTCCTTGTCCGGAAGGGGGTCCCCAGGGCTGTCGGGAAGCCCGTAGTACAAGTCTTCCTCTTCCTGCTCCGGCTCCTCTGTACCTGCGTCCGAAGCCTCCTCTTCCTCCCACTTTGTCCTCGGGGGTCTCTGCCAGGACCTGGGCAGGGCTGCCACCTGTAGCTGCTTCTCTGGAGGCACATCTTCCAATGCTGGGGCATCAATCAGGGCAAAGTCATGGAAGCGGTCCAGCCGGCACCTGCAAGCCTGGGGCTCCGGGGGTGCAGGCCGGGGCTCCGCCCCCTCAGATGGTGCCAGGTTGGGGCTGCTGCCCTCACTGGAGCCCACGTCCAGGTCATCTTGGAAGGAAGCCAAGGGTGCAGGGCCCTGGGGACAGGTCGGGGGGCTGCAGGGGCAAAGGCGGAAAGGGCGAGGGTAGCTCTGAGTCAGACTGCCTGGGTCCAAATCCTAGCCACTAGCTGCAAGGCCCAGGGTAGGTGAGTTCACCTGTCTGGGCCTCAGTTCCCTCCTCTGTAAAATGGGGGAAATAATAGCATTGACTCCTATGTTTATCCCTGAGATTTACAACAGATAATGAACGCAAAGCACTTTGCACAAGGCCTGGCACATAGTAGGTGCTCAAGAAAAGGGCCATTATTATGTTATCCAAACCAGGTCGCTCCTCTGCCTCTCCAATCACTTGGAGGTCTCCTCTGGGCCCACGATCCCTGTCACACTGGGTGTCACTTTTTGTTCCCTTGTGTGCCTCCCCCATTAGACGAGGAGCTCCCGCAGGGTAGGGGCTGTCAAGGGCTGGCAGGGAGTAGGTACCCAGTAATGCTGGTGGATGAGTGACCACTTGGATGAATGAGGAACCCAGTTCATGAACAGCTGGGGACAGGGCGGGGCGGGGAGTGACCTGACTGAGGTCACAGAGCACATCAGTGGCAGAGCCTGGATTTGAACTCAGGTCCTCTGGCTCCCTGCCCTGGCCCCTCGTGGCGAGTTTTCGGACAACTCTGAGGTAGGACTGATTATTCCCATGTGGGGAAAGTGAGGCTCGGGAAGGTGAGGAACATCCGAAGGTTACACAGCAGAGGAGCTGGGATTTGAACCCAGGCCCATCTAAGCCGAGACCCATGTGTCTGCTACCCCTGCTGCTTCTCAGGGTGTCTCCAGCCTCTCTACTCCCCAGTGTCCCCCGCCACCTCTCAGTGGCCACACCCCTCCTCCTTCACCCCAGCGCCCCTACGCTCCGTGCACTCACCCGGGCCTGCCCTGACTTGGGTCTCTTTCTCCCTCGTCCTGGTCCGAGCCCCTGTGGATGACCACGGAGGCTTCCAACAGGCCCTGAGGGTCGCGAGGGCCACCTTCTCCTCCATCGCTGGCTCCTGGCTGTGGCCGTCCCGGCTTAGGAGCCAGGACGGGGTGGGGGTCTTCGCTGTAGCCCATGACCTTCATCTGCACGTGGCTGAAGTCCGGCAGGCTCTGGTCATAGGCGGCTTCCTCCCACAGCCTGACGTAGGAGGTCCGGGGGCTGGGGGGATGGGGCACAGCAGACAGCGGGAGAGAGAACAGGCAGGTGGGCAAAGATTCGATCAACAGATGTCAGTGCCGTCCTCTGGCCCACCTGCTCCATGTACCGGCTCTCCCCCGATCACAGAGAAGCCTCTGCGGGTGGTTACTGTACCCAGTTCATTGATGAGGAGGCTGAGGCCCAACAAGTTAAGTTGAGAGGCAGAGCTCAGACCCTCAGTCCAGTGTTCCTTTCACCCGCGTCTCCAAAGTTAACCCCAAGGCTGCGACTGTCAAATGAAGAGCAGTTCGCGTTGACTGAGCGTTTGCTGGGTTCTAGACGGTGGCCTGAAGCCTTTACATTTATCATCCCATTTATTGTGAACGACACCTTGAAGCAGCATGGTCGTTCCCACTTTTCAGATGAGGACAGAGCAACAGTAAGAACCAGCTACTGAGTGTTCCTTGCGGGCCGGGCTCTATCAGTTAGCTCACCTAACCCTCACTGTAACTCTGGGAGATACTGGAGGAAGCTGAGGCACAGACACCTTAGCTGGCCTGCCCAGGTGGCACAGACCTAGGGGGTGGTACTGGGGCTCCAAGCACCACTTTCTCCACTGCTCTCTACAGTCCAGGGCTGGGAGCAGCAGGGAGGAGCGCAGGCTCAGGGTGGCCTGAGCCCCAGCTCTGTTCTAGCAGCTCTCCCTGTGTGACCAGCCCTGAGGCTGGCCCCCACACCCACCCACCCAGGTCTGGTCTGGTGTTGACTCCCCATGAGGTTTGGGGCTTGTGATTGCACTTCTTGAGCCTCAGTTTCCACATCTGTATAACGGGCCTGCCACCCCCCACTTCACAGGGTTTCTATGAGGACTGACAGAAGAAATGGGCACAAAATGCCTGACTTGGTCTCTGGTGCTTTGGAAGCACTTCCTAGTAATGATGGCAAAGGCTTATAGAGGGCCCGCTATGCCCCAGGCTCTGTTCTTAGTACTTGGCTTATTAAAGTCCACCATCCATATCCCAGGTTCCGCATCGCAGATTCAACCAACCATGGATCTAAAATTTTTTTTTTTTAAGTTCCAGTAAGTTCCAAATAGCAAAACTTGAATTTGCCACACACTGGCAACTATTCACATAGCATTTACATTGTATTAAATATTATTAGTAACCTAGAGATGATTTAAAGCATATGGGAGGATGTACATAGATTGCAAGCAAATACTAAGCCATTTTATATAAGGGACTTGAGCATCTGCAGATTTTGGTGTACGTGGTGGGAGAGGGTGTCTGGAACTCATCCCCTACAGATACTGAGGGACGGCTGTATTATCTCACTTAGCCCTCCCTGAAGCCTAGGAGGAAGGTATATTAGTAACCCTATTTCACAGATGGGGCAAAGAGAGGCAGGTTGCTTTCCCAAAGTCACCCAGCCAAAAAGTAGCAGGGCCCCAGGGCTGTGCCTTGGCCATCATTATGCCTCTTCTTTGCTAGAGTAGTAGTAGTCACCACTGTGTGGGATTTAGGGTCACACCTATTTTTGATTTCTGGTCTGCCACTACTTCGCTGTAAGACAGGACAAAAATCCCTGAGCCTCAGTTTCCTCATCTGTGAAATGGTAATAATAACGCTCACCTCATAGAACTGAGAGGTCAAAACAATCCGTGATTTCTGATAGTATGTTCTCAGTAAGTGGGAAGGCAAAGCCAGAGCCTGGGGCGGCGGGGAGACACCGCCCACCCCTCCTGCCGCCCCCTCCTTGGCAGGGGGAAGACTGGCCTGAGGGCCTCACTGCCCCTCCCCTCCCTCCACTGCCCCACCCCCGCCCCAGAGGGCCCGGCACCCACCTCTTCATCTCAGCAGTGAGCCCGTTTTCCAGCAGGCCCAGCGCCTTCGGTGACAGGATGCCTTGGAAGTCAGAGTCAGCGGGTACGAAGGTGATCTGCAGGGCAAAGGGGAGAAGGCTTCTCTGCAGCTACCCACACCCATCCGTGGTCACTGCTCCCCCAGAGCACGGGCCTAACATCTCCACATACCCTAGGAGAGAGGCCTGACAAGGGAGGCCACCCCGTTTGACAGGAGGGTGCCTGCTCAGGGCCCAGCACCTGTGGCTGGCTGGACCTCTGGGCTCCTGCTCCCGCTGGCTCTTCATTCACCCAGCGCTCATTGAGCATCAGCTGTGTGCCAGGCACTCCTCTAGGCACTAGGGGGCAGCAATGAGTGAATGAGACGAACACCCCTGCCCTGGGGGGAGGTTATATCTTGTCATTTCCAGGGGTCCTCATCCAGTGCCCAGCACATGCCCGACCCGGAGTAGGCCCTTCATCCGCATCTGGTGAGTGAGTGGGAAACAGTTCATGTGTTTCTTGGCACGGACAGAGGCTGCAGTGGGGAGGACAAAGAAGTGGATGGCTGAGGTTGTGCCTACACTACTGAACTGTTCACTTAAAAATGGTTAAGATGGTAAATTTTATGTTATGTATATTTTACAATTTAAAAAAGTAGGACTAGTAATGCCTGTCTCCTGGATTCCATGAGATAACATATAAGGAGTCCCCCAGCACAGAGCCTGGCACGCAGTAGCTGCTCAGTAAATCATAGTTTGATGCTACTGAAGATGAAGTTACCTGACTTCTCTGAGTCTTGTTCTCCTCAGCTGAAAATTTGTTCACCAAATATTTGATGAGACCCCATTGTGTTATACCAGGTTCATAAATAGCAGCCCCTTTTCTCCCTTCCCATAGAGTACGGTGAAAGAAAGACATTTGTCTGCACCAGGAAAGCACCCAATCCCGCTGGGGAGAAGGGAATGATAGATGGATGTGTTCTTAGAACTCCTGTGAGGGGTAAGCTTCCCCCAGATGTCTGGAAATGAGGGAGGGGCCTGGGTATCTTCCACACCCACTTACTATGTCCTGCACTTGCCAGCTGACTCTGTATTTCCTAGAAGCTGCCCCTTCCTCCAGTCATCCTCTTCCTCCTCCTCATAATCACCACTACCACCACCACCACCACCACCACCATCTCCATCAACATCATAGTTATGTCATCACCATCAACATCAGCACCAGCGCCTTCATCACCATCACCATCATCATTATCACTCTATAGCATCATTATCATTGCCACTGTGAAAAGCCTGGAGGAGAAGGAAAGTCCTGAGAATCTTACAACACAAATTCTTTTAAGAAAGGGTGACAGGCAGAGTTGAAGCTGGGGAGAGGAGATCAGATCATAAAGATCCCAGAGCATCAGGCTAAGAAATTCAGCCTTTATCCAGAAGCAATAGGAGCCCTGGAGGAGTTCTCAGCAGGAGAATACATAGCCAGATTTATGTTCAGGCAGAGTTTTGAGCAGTCCCCAAAGGGAGGGAACAGAGGGATGGAGGGAGGCCCATGGAGAGGACCAATCCATCAACCACCAATCAGGGGCCTGGTCCTGGGCTCCAGCAGAGCAGGCAGGAGTGGGGAGTGGGCGACTTGTAGGCAGAATCAGAAGCCAGACAGGGAGAGGCCCTGCTTTCCCAGACAATCCTTCCCCTTCTCCCAGTTCCCCTGCCCCATCTCAGCTAATGGGCACAGCATCCCCGACGGTCCCACCTGCTAGACTTGCCCCGAATCCTCCTTCGCTCTCAAGCCTGAGGCCCAGCTGACCACCAAATCTGACCAAGTCTACTTCAGAAATTCAATAAAATAAGCTGGATGGGAGTCCAGGGCCACGCCCAGCCACAGCAGGTACTATATGTTTGATGAACTGGAAATGTCTTCTCAGCTCCTACAGCCTTGGGTTCAAGCTCTGCCTTAGTCTAGGAGATGATCATCCTCCCTTGGACCAGAGAAGGAGCCTCCCCCACTGGCCTGGTGGCTCTTGAACCTTCCTCCTCCCAGATGTCAGCCTGATAGCTTCCTTGAACTGCAAAGCTGCTCCCAGCCCTCTCTCATCCCATCCACTAAAGGGTCAGGTCCAAATTCCTCAGCATGGCATCCAGGTCCCGTGGACCCGAGCCCCATTCCCTCTCCGCCTTACTTCGCTCCCCACACCCTCCGGCAGCCAGGCTGACCCACTTGCCTTGTTCTTTCACCTCATGTCTTTGCTCATGCTGTTCCTTCTGCCTGGAATTTCTTTCCCCATCTTTTCTGCCTGGTGAACTTCTACTTAACCTACAAACCCCAGCTCATCTTCCCTGTGAAGCCCACTCCCTCCCCATCAGGCAGAAAATTGTCTCCTGCATGAGACCCCCAGGGCCCCAAAGACAGGGACAGCTTAATTCGCATGGGTACTGGCTACCCTTTCCCCCGTATCATAATCGGCTAATTCCATTCCCTTATATTTATATTTTTTTCAATCCAGAAAATTCCCATTCGTCAGGCACTGAGGCAGGGGAGGATCTGGCTGGGAGGATGGGCACCAGCATTTGCTGAGGGCTCCGATGGCCCGGGCTCCAATGAGACAATGTGGGAGACTGGGACCCTCGTCTAGCACACCTCCCTGGTTTACGACACACTTCCCTCCCCTCCTTTAGTGTTCCAGCCCTAACAGCCTGCGTCCCTGAAACACACACCCACGTCTGTGCTCACACACCTGCACACACATCCAGAGACCCGCCCAAAGCCACAAACACCTGTCCTGAGAACGCTGCCTTCACATTGGCTCCAGGCCAGGCGTGATGCCAGGTCCCCCACCTACAAGCCCCCACTGGCTCCTCCACAGGCCCGGGCGAGCCTCTGCCAAGGCCACAGAAGTGGGGCACAGGGAGGGGCATTTGAGTCAGGGCCTGGTGGGCACTGAAACCTGTGCCGTTTCTGACCCACCATGCGGCCTCCACAGCACAGGAACACGTGAATCTATCAACAGTTACTCATTAATACCCAGCAATATTCCCTCCTCCCCCGCCCCCCGCTCCCTCATCCCCACTGCCACCCGGTCACTCTGCCCACCGACCACAGCCAGCTCTGTGAAGGGGGTGAGGGCAGGAAGGACACTCCCCCCACCCCATCCCGGCCATCACCTTGCTGTCCCCCAGGGTCCAGCCTCCTCACCGGGAGGAGGATGACGATGGAGGTGGTGGTGATGTGGGCGGCTCGGGCCCCAGGGCCCTCTTCTCCCGGTGACCTCTGCTTAGGACACTGAACAGAGAGAGGCGAGTTGACTGTAAACTGCTCGGTAAATGACCACAAACCAGCCCGGACCGCCTCAGTGCTGAATGAACGCGCTAACTGCCCGGGGCTTCCCACAGAGGAGACAGGACGGGGAGAGCCGAACCCAGGCCCCCAGGAGCCTCCTCCCTCCTCCCAAACCCCAGCACAGCCATCCAGGCAAGAGGCGAGGAGGGGGCTGAGGGTGTGAGGCTGCCTGGGGCCTGGAGCCCCGGATGGCAGGACCAGCAAGGCCCTTAAGATGCACGCTCTTTCCCACCCCCTCTTCCTGACTCACGTATTCTGCAAATGTGGAAACTGAGGCTCAGAGAGGGAAGGGGCTTGACCAAAGTCTCCCAGGTAGTTAGAGGCAGAGCCCAAGTTAGAATCCATGCTTCTTTCCTTGTCTCCCTGGGTCTATCTGACCAGCTGCTGTGACCTTGGAGAAATCACTCAACCTCTCTGGGCACTGAAGGATTACAACTCCTGATAGGCCCATTTCACAGGGTTGTTGAGAGGATCACTAACAGTAAGGGTGGCAGCGCTTCACCTAAATATAACACTCTACAGTTTACAAAACTGCCCATCTCTTTTCTGTTCTCCATAATAACTCTGTGAGCCTGGGAGAAATAGGAGCTCGGGGCCTCATTTTGCAGATGAAAGAAACTGAGGCTCAGAAAGATAAAGGTCACACAGAGAGTTTGGAGCAGAGCTAGAACTAGAACTCAAGATTCCCAAACCAGTGCTCTTCCCATCACTAAGTCACATATTAGGCTAGGAGTCCATTAAAACTTCAAAAGATAGAGCTGCCTAACCCATGCCATCAACGTTACAGCTGACCCACCCAGAGCACTCAGCAGCCCTGGGACACAGGGATCGCCCTCCCGAGGTGGAGGGTTATGCTTTAGGCGACACACATCTGAGCTCTGATCCCACCCCTGACACTTAGGAGCTGTGGGACCTCACTTTCTGAGCCCCGGGCTTCTCTAGTGTAAAATAGAACTTCAAAGGTACCAAAAAGTTCAGGATAAGGACTGAACTGCACCAAGGATGCAGGCGTGCCTGGCAGGCAGCAAGCCCTCATAAGCTCCGGTTTCAAGCACCTGAACTGTGTGGTGGGTTTTGCTGCGTCTCCCCCATGGTGCCTAGTTCAAGGCTGCAGATCCAGGGGTCTCCTGATCAATCTTTATGATAAGGGATAGATGGATGGATGGATGATGGATGGATGGATGGGTGGATGCTCAGGAGAGTGGAGATAAGAAAAGAAGGGGTAAAGGGGAAAGGATAACAAGATGATTGAAAGATGGGGGATTGATGCCTGGAATAGAGGCACAGCCCCAGGCCCTACTGGGCCCTGGCCCCCAGGCCACCTGTCCCCACTACCACCTACCTTGGGGTAGCACTGGCACATGCTCCAGATGACACCCCCGATCACCATGACACCGCCCACAGCGTAGAAGGTGCCGTAGACCTGGGGCCGGTCGTGGCTCATGAGGAAAGTGCCGAGGGCCAGCAGGAAGAGCCCCAGCATGATGAAGCCGATGCGGAAGGTCTTCTCATCAGCCATCGCTGCCTGGCCAGGCCTGGCCTGTGCGCCACCCGCGGAGGGACGCCAATGAACCAGCCAGCCGTCTCCACACGCTCACACCAGAGGAGTGACGCTCCGGGATCGCTGTAGATCAGGGCTTAAGGTAAGAGGGAGGGAGGCTCCCTTCGGGTCCAGCTCAGCCCCTGGGAGCACCAGTTCTCCAGGCTGGAGGAGCTACGCTTGGGTGGCCATGTGCTCCCACCTTCACTCCCTCTCACCTTCCCTCTGGGCCCTCTGGAGTGTGTGGGAATCCGAGTGAGGGAGACACGAGGGAAGGAAGGGGAGGTTCCAGGGGCTGGGTCTCAGCCAAGGCTTTGACATCACCTCATTTACCTGTTTGGGGCCAAGCTGGGCCGACAGGTGGCCCCGCACCGTCCAGCCACGGGAAGCAGATACAGTGCTGCAGCCCAAAGACATCAAAATGCCACTGGAGGACCCCACAAGGTCCCACAGGCTGGCATTTTAGAATCCTGAAGAATTCTAGACTCTCCAAGGTCATGTGCCCATCTGGCCCCTATTTATTTGACCGTGGCTGCACGCATGGCTCTGTTCTAAACATGTGACGCATATTAACTCATTTAAGGAACCCCGTGAGGCAGGTATTACTATCCCCACTTTACAAATGAAGACACAAACAAGTAACTTGCCCAAGGTCACGCAGCTAGAAAAGGCAGAGCAGCTGGGATTTAAACCCAGAGGCCGTGGGTCCACAGTATTGCCACTGGGTGATACTGCCTAACTGTAGCACAAGGGTTAAACGTGCAGGCTCTGGTGGCTGGACAGACTGCCTGGGCTTGGGTTCTGGTTCCTCTATCATGGCGCAGTGTGGTCTTGGTCAAGTTACCTCCTGTGCCTCAGTTTTCCTCCTCTCTACAATGGGGATAATAATAGCAACTCACAGGATTGGCTCTATCCCCAGGCCTGGCCTCCCTGAGTGCCTCTGTCCCCTTCCCATACCCTGTGCTCCAGCCAGGCCTGCTGGCTCTGAGCTGGCCATGGTGAGGCAATGCCCCTCTAGGGTGTGAATGGCCGACAGCAATTTCCTTGCCTCCTAACCTAGGAAGATGCCTTCATCCTAAGAATGACACTCTAATGGTGGAATTTCAGTCCTGGGGACAGGATGATGGTAAAAATCAGATTCCCTTACAGGATTATAGGAAAACGAGGGTCAACAGTATCTCTAAAAGAAAATGTTAACATGTTGTTTGTATGGTATTGAATTGCCGCTGCAGGATAAAAGGCTTTCATTTGGCATCCTGACTTCATAGGTTTGGGGATTTTCCTGTTTGTGATCGTCACCCTCTCCCTCCTCCCCAAAACAAGCTGTGCTGGTTCCCGACATCACACCTGTGCTCACGTGATACCCTCTGGCGTCGCTGCCCACAGCGCCTTGGGGTTTCATTGTGAAGCTGTTTCTCCTTCACCAGCCCTCAGACCCAGAACTTACAGTTTGCGGAGTCGGTCCCCTGTAGCAGAGCTTGGGGGACCCTCCCAGTGAGAGGCTGCCTAGGGGTCAGAGGAGGGCTGAGAGGCACCAGGTGACATCCATGTTTGTTTCCCGGGGTGACCTTGGCCTGGTGGCTCCGCTCTGGGCTTGAGTCTTGTCATCAGTGATGGAAGGTGGTATTAGGCCACCTCCCAGGGGTTGTGGAGGGAAGTGACATGATGGAGGGAAAAATGCTTTGTAATCTGGGATTATTTACAGGGCAGGACCGTCCAGGGAAATACTATTATAATCATCTCTTACAGGCTCAGTGAAGAGAGGCTACGTGCCCCTCCCAGAAAAGGAGACCGGGGCCCAGAGGGGCCTCAGCCTGTCTGTCTGGTCCTGAAGCCCTGGCCCACGGCGGGATTGGATCTGCGGGGTCGCGGGATCCCCTCTCGCGCCCCCTGGTGGCCATCGTAGCACGCGCTTGGCGAGGTGCTTTCACACCCGGTAGGTCATGCCTGAAACCCGCAGCCCCGTGAGGGGCGCAGGGAAGAGGTTATCGTGCCTATTTCACAGGCGAGGAAACCGACCCCGGGCAGATTTCCCCAAAGAGCTCCGCAAACTGAATCGGGGGCTGAGCGGTGACCGGGATCCACACAGTCCCAGCCCCATAGTGGATGGATCGGATCTGGTCCTTAGGGCTTCCTGAGAGTCCTCCTGGTCACCCAAGCACTCTCCGTGTCTCCCCATCTTTTCTTTCCTCATCAAGACCCGGCCTCCTTTGCACCTTTTCTCTCCTTAAAAGAGGGGGGTAGGGGGGAAGTGGCAACGAGTAAGAAGCTCTGGGACAAGTAGGTGCTCGGTAAAATGGGTCTAGTCTAACCTCTTCCACAGAGCCGCGGTGAGGGTTAAGCGGGGACACGTGAGTACCGGGCATTGGAAGTATTGGGTCATCCGCGGTTCCCGCTCACGTCGCACCCGCCTCTGACTTCTGCCTCCTTCCCTGAAAAGCGGGGTGAGTGGGAGGAGCGGTTGCGGAGCCTGCCATCTTCCAGCAGAGGACGCGATAACCACGGTTTTCTTCCGGTCTACAGGATTCGGGGTCCTAGCAAGATCCTAAGAGCTGCTGCAGGGAGGGGAAACATCACACCCATTTGACCGATGCAGAAACTGAGGCTCTGCATCAGTAATGGCCCAAGATCACAGAACCTATAAATAGCAGAGCCAGGGTTCAAGCCAGGCCCCACGTCCGTCTCTTCTTGAGCACCTGCTTCGTGCAGGACGCTGAGGTACGAGGTGTCTGATGAACACGGGTTTTCAGTGTGATGGCACTTGGTCCTGTCTTCTGGGGCACAACATGATAAAGGCTCTGAGATATGCCTGAGGTCCAGCAGGTGCACAAAGCAGACAGAGGGAGAAACTGGGGTGGAGGGGGAGGAATGAAGGGACAGATTCTCAGGAGGGATTCTTGAGAAGCCAGTTGGAGTTCTGTCAGGGCAGGAAAAGCAGTTCAGGCAAAGAGACCAGTGTGTGCAAAGGCCCAGAGGCAAGTAAGCACTGACACGTAGCTGGAGGTAAAACTCTAAATGCTGTGTGCACGTTCACTCCTACACTGTGTACTCCTCCCCTTCCTGCTCCTCCATGTCAAACCCATCCTTCCACCGCCTGGATATCCTAGCCAACATCCTCACCTCCCCTCTCACACCCACATCCTATTGGCCCTGCCTCCGAGTTAGGAGAATCCAATCACTTCTCCCTCCCCACTACTGCTCATCACCCTGGTCTTGAGCTCAGAGAGGCGGCAGTGAGTGGTGGCGTGAAGCGAGATCTTAATTCCCTGCCCAGGAATTGAACCCGGGTAGCTTGGATGACAACCAGGAATCCTAGCCACCACACCCCCTGGCTCTTGCCCCCAGTGAAAAATGCATTTCTCACGGAGGCAAAACTGTAAAAAACGGTCAAAGTTTATTATTAGAGACATAGCACAACAAGAAGTGGGAGAGCACACAGAGAAACAGTTTGTTCAGTTAAGACAGAAGCAAGGCAGAGATGCACACCTGGAGAGAAAGGGTGTGGGCATCCTCTCTAATGAGGAGGAGTGGGGTAAAGGGGCGGTTAAGTCATTCATACAGGGCAGTTCTTCCGGTCTTTGTTTACATTTGGCCGATTATCTTGTTTCTTTTTCCACACCTGCCCTGCCCTAGGGCCCTCCCCAACGTGCGTGCACAACTTTTTTCCAAAATGGATTCCAGCCCAGAGGCCTATGGGACAGCCTTAGCATCACATATTATGAGGTGGTGCCCCCTCCTTTTTGAGCCCCAAGGAGCATTTCTGTGCATGTGCAATGTTTCCATTGCCCCAAGGATGGGAAATATATGACCTCTTGACCTTTTAACAGGGTTTAGCCCCTCTGTCCCTGCCATAAAAATGTCCAAAATCCGGTTATTTACCCTATTTCTGTTGCTGGTTTTTATATCAAGGCGCAGATCTCAAAATATTGACGGGAGTCCGGTCAAAAATATGTAGTCCTGGAGCCCATTTGTTTCTTGCTTCAGGAAACGTAAACAGGGGGCTGGGAATGAATGTCTGGCCTGGAGCCCATCTTCTTCTCACCCCAGGAAGTGTGAACGGGAGGCTAGTTGTAAATGTCTAGCCTGGAGCCCATCCATCTCCTGCCTCAGTCTGAGGCCCATCATGTCTGTCCTTCTAAGAGGTCTCTGCTTCTACCCTTGCTGGCTGAAATCTCTTTCCCACCCAAATGCCAGGTCAGACCATGTCACTCCTCTGCTCAGAACCCTGGAATGGTTCCCTGCCCTATCAGAGTAAAAGCTAAGACTTAAAATGGCCTACAAAGCCCGAGATAATTTGCCCATGTTGCCCACCCTATCACCCCTCTGAGATAACCTCCTGCCACACCTCCCCTCACCCCGTCCGCCCCAGGCACCCTGGCTCTGTGCTCTTCTGGGAATGCACGGCCACCCCCGGGCCTTTGCCCCTGCTCTTCCTCCCACCTGGAAAGCTCTTCCTCCAGATATCTGCATGGCTCCCTCCTTTACCTCCTTCAATTCTTTGTCCAAATGTCAGCTTCACAACGAGGCCATCTCTGGTGTGACATCTGAAACTGCAGAACCCCCCTCCCCCAGGTGTTCCCTGTCTTCCTTTCCCAATTTACTTTTCTCCGTAGTACTCGTCACCATCTATCATACTGTACACCTCATTTATTTATCTTGTCTCTTGTCTGTCTTCCTCCCATAGAACTCGAGCTCCCACAGGCTGGGGGCTTTGTTCTGTTCGTTGTTGTGTCTCCAGGGACTAGAACTTGTTGGCTCTCAGTTCGTGTTTGGGGACGGAGGGATGGCTATTGGCTCCAGCGGAGAGGGAGGCCGGAGAGGAGGCATAGGTAGGAAAGCTCCTGGGGTCAGGCTAAGGTGGCCAACATCTTCCAGAGGCCAACAGGGAGGCTCCCAGCGAGTTGTGCAGGGGGGGTGACACAGGTCGGATTTTAATTTTACACTGATTCTCTGGTTCTGAGATCAGGTTGGAAGAAGCAAGAGGAGATGGTGGAAGTGAGGGGCAGTTGCCAGACTCTAGCAGAAACCTAGGGAGGGAAAGATTAAAATGAACCCTTTTTAAAGAGTAATTAGTTGCTGAGGGGATGGAGGGCAAGAGAATTTCTGACTGGGAATTTTCCAACTGATCTGAGGTGGCGAGCTCCAGGGCGCAGGGTCACTGGTCAACGCAGAGGGAAACAGGGCAAAGGGGGAGCCCAGGGAAAGCGTGGGAGAGGCCTGAGCTCAGAGGGTCCCTGAGGTCCCAGGCCTGGTGGCAGGCACCAGATGTGAGCTCTGAATGATGGATGAAGAAACCCGTCAGCCAGGCCCAGGAGGAAGGAGACCAGGCAGCAAACCAGTGCCTACTGGAGGCTGGAGTGACAGACCCAGCCTCAGGGGGCTGCCCAGCCTGAGGCCTTCCCAGTTCACAGCAAGGCCACTGCATCTCATAAGGAACCTTGGCTTGGCAGGGTCAGGGTTAGGGTTAGGGAGACTGGCTCCGTGGCCCTGGCTTGGCCTCTAAGGAGCTGGTGACCTTGAGCAAATCACTGCCCCTCCTTGGTGGCTTTCAGTTGGGATGCAGCTGAGCTTAGAGAGGAAACTAGAAAAGGCTTTTCTGGTCTTCCAGCCTTCCCCACCCCCTGCCCCTTCCAGCTCCCACTTGGCAAAGGTGGTGGGTGGCACCTCCAAATCACACCTGCAACTCATTAACTCACCTGCCTGGGGGAAATTCCTCAGTTTGGGGGTAGGAGGGAAGCTGGGCTCTGCTTCCCAGCCTGGAACCCCATTAACCCCTTCGGAATTGCAGAGGGCCTGATAAATCCCCCACACCTCCCCCAACCAAATCCCCATGGTTCACACAGGAAGCTGGTGCATGTGTGTGTGTGTGTGTGCGCACACGCGCGCACGCACACACACATTTCAGGGTCACACAGAAAGGTCAGGGCTAAGGCAGCGTTCAAACCTGCATCTCCATCATAGCAGTAAGTATAAGGCACACACAGGGGAGATGGGGAGGAAGGGAAGGGGTACAGGATGGGGATCCA
Organism: Balaenoptera borealis; assembly: GCF_965194805.1. Classification (NCBI taxonomy): domain Eukaryota; kingdom Metazoa; phylum Chordata; class Mammalia; order Artiodactyla; family Balaenopteridae; genus Balaenoptera; species Balaenoptera borealis. The sequence goes on from NC_138860.1 coordinate 148,114,893, forward strand.
GGATTTGGTGAAGGGGGAGGGAGAGGATCCACAAGATCCACAGGAAGATCCACAAGATCTGGCTCAGGTGGCTGAGAGAGGGCCCGGAAACAATCACGATAGCTGACATTTATTGCTTCATTCTCTCAGTCCACAAATACCTACTGAGCATCTTCCACGGGCCAGGCACCGTTTCTAGGCTTTAGGAATATAAACGTAAAGGAAAGAAACAAAAAAATCCCTGCTCTCAGAGAGCTTACTGGTGGGGGGAAACATACAACAAACAAACAAACAAATTTTTTAAAGGTAAAATATTAAATGATGACAGGTGTTATTTAAAAAGTAAAGCAGGAAGGAGGCTGGGAGTGCAGGAGGCTGGGTGAGACAACAGTTTTAACAGAGTGGTCCAGGACGGTGTCTTGAAGAGAGGGACAAAGATGCAAGGGGAATGAGGAGTGAGCCTGGGGAAGAGATTCTGGAGAGAAAACACAGGAGCAAAGGCCCACAGGGGGACCAACAGCAGCAGAGAGCAAGGGGAGGGACCCAGACCCAACTACACCATCCTCATTAGGGCTTTCATTACTCAAAGTGAGCTGGGAACCACTCAGGGTTTTGAGCCCAGGAGGGATGTTATGGATCTGGGTTTGATCAGGCTCATTCCATCTGCTGAGCTTTGAAGAGACTTCAGGGGACCCTGGCAGAAGCAGGGAGTTGGGATAGGCAGCTACCGAGCTGGTCCAGGCCTAAGTGGGAGGATCTGAGGCCTGGAGCCCAACCAGGCCTGAATGAAAACACCTTTATTTACATGAAAAACCTTTATTCTCTGCGATTTTTACCTCTCTGAGGCTCAGTTTCCACACCTGTTAAGTGGGGCTACCACCTGTAGCAGAGAGGCCTCGAGGATGTGAAACAACAGCAGAGAGCCTGGCCCAGTAAATGGTAGGCCCTCAGGGAACAGTGTCCCTACACAGCTGACTGAGCTCCAGCTGGCTGAGTGACCCTGGGAAGGTTACTTAGCCTCTCTGGGCTGGTTTTCCCATCTGTGAATGGGATATGACATTGTGAAAGCAGACCCTTCTGCCTAGCTGGAATATAAGAAGAGGTATCGAGCTCCCTGTCACAGGAGGTATAGAAGCAGAGGCACCTGGTGGAGGGGGTTACCTTTACTAACAAAATCTAACAATCACTTCATACTTGAGACACCAGCCTCTGCGCTAAGAAGTCTGCATTTATTGTTTGACGCATTAGCACTGAGCCTGCACGGTCAGTGTGATCTCATAATGTCAGCTGTTATCATCTCATTTAATCCTCGAAACTCAGCTCTCTAAGGTAGGGGCTGGTGCCTTTGTAATTCCCAATTCCCATTTTACAGATGAGGAAACTGATGCAGAGAGAGGTAAAGTCACTTGTCCAAGGTCACTCACCAGCTGGTACCTGGTGGAACCCAGGCACAGGTGGTCTGAATTCAGAGTCCATGTTCTTTTGGTTATAAACTCAGTGTGTTCCCTTGGGCCAGTCCTGGCTCTGCCTCTGGGCCCCAATTTTCTCATCGGCACAAGAACATTTCCCAGCTGACAGCCAGCACTAACTGCCAGCCACGTGAGTGTGCTATCTTGGGCGTGCCGGCCCAGCTGGGACCCGAAGACTACAGCCCCACCAATGTCACGTGGGGCAGAAGAACCACCCAGCTGGGCCCAGGTGACCCACAGAATCATGAGAGATAATGAAATGGATTTATTTCAAGCCATTTGTTACACGGCAATAGAAAAATAAAACAGCATTCAGCAACAAACATTTGTTGAGTGCCTGCTGTGTACCAGGCACTGTACTAGACACTAGAAGAAGCCCATCATTTGTTTCTGGCTTCCAGGCCTGCTAGAAGCCTTTAACTTCCTCCCCTGCAGTCTGAACCAGGCCTGGGCGGGAGCATGCAGCCCCAGGCGTTGTCTCTCCAGAGAAGCCACCGTCAGCGAGGACGAGGCTCTCGTAGCTGGGCGGAGGCAAGGGGGGCTGGGCCCCAAGCAGGGCATTCCCCGAGGCACTGCGCTCCGGGTCTTCCTCCACGGGGTATGCAGGTGGTGTCAGGGGTCCCTCAGCCAGTCGGCAGTGCACGGCCTCCTCGTAAGTGGGGATGGCAACCACCTCTGGGGTCCTACAGGGACAGAAGAGAGGCTGTGAGCAGGGTGTTGGGCAAAACCCTACTGCACGCCAGGAAGAGAGCGAGCAAGGCTGTAGGCTCCCCAGGGCCCCATAGACACAGCTGAAGCTTGACATCAGCCGGCCCCTGCCAACCTCAGCTCCCCCGACTCCACCCTCCCTGTGCTATAGTTAGTTCTCCATACAGTTAGTTCCCCACATGGGCTCACCACACCCTCTGTCTCCTCAGTTCTCTCTGCAGGGAAAGTCCTTCCCACCTCCCTCACCCCTCCCCTGCTGGTCAATCCCCACTTGTCCTTTGAGTCTCCTCCGGGGAGCTCTCCTGACCTCCCCTAGCAAAGCTCCCACTCCCTTCTCTGCGTCCCCCCAGTGCTCTCCCTTCTGTCACTGCCTTGACCCCAGCTGGTTGTCCCCTAGGGCAGGGACTGACTTTGGGTGTCCAGGGATTGATGCTTGGGGATGTTTGTTGAAAGACTGAGTGATGATGGATGGGGAGAAAGACTTCCAGCTTACTGTAATCATCTCCCTTACACAATCTGGAGTTGTGGATGCTCAGGGCAGGATGCGAGACCTCAATTCCCCTGCCCATCTGGATGCTTGAGGCCCTGATATGGTAAGTCCACTAAGTGATCACCTCTGCTTGCATACCTCCAGAGACGGAGAGCTCACTATCTACCCAGTCAACCCTATCTATCTCTAAAGAGCTTGGCTTTCCTCTGACTTTCCCCCACCTCCCCAACATGAACCACCCTGGAGGGACTTGAGGTAGAGACCAGGTCACTTGCATCCCAGCCACACCAATGCTAATGGGAATGAGGCTGGCCCTCGGTCCTCCCAGGGCCCTGGGGGTCACCTCTGGGAAGTCAGGTCTCCTTCCCCTCCCGGGACCTTGGGGGTGGGAGGGTCACTGATCCTCTGTCTGGACTGCTTCTGCTTTGGGAAGATACTGCCAGATACGGAGGTTGACTAGGTGACCTTGGAGGTCCCCTCCCACCCCAAGTGGCTCGAGGGCTGGCTAGGAGTCGGCACTGGCTGGTTCTCCTCCCTGCTCAGCCACATTCTCGGTGGGAGATCATGGGTCAGTAACTCTATTAACCTAGGCCCCAGTTTCGCCATCTGTAAATGGGGACAATAAGGGCATCTACCTCACAGGACCGTGTGAAGATTAAATGAGGTAATACAGGGACACTTAACACATGCTCCATAAATGGGAGCTGGTAACAAAATCTCAAAGGTCTTCATGAGGCAGGGGTGTGGGTAACAAAAGTTATCACAGATCTCCTGCTGGCAGGTGCCACACAGGCTCAGAGAGGCTGTCACTTGCCCAAGGCCATCAGTTTGGAGCCAGCAGCAAATTAGTTCAATCCATACCATCCTGTCTAGACAGGGGAAGGCCGATGGCAGGAGGCTGGCCAGAGGACAGACAGGTGGTGGAGGGGTCTTCGCTCCAGTGGTGATGGAGCAGCTGTGCCAGGAATTTGCTGCCCCTCAGGTGAGCACCCATCACCCCCGTGGACATGGCCCTTCTATGGGCAACGTATCTTCTCAGCCCACGCCCACCACAGCCCTAAGAGCAGCCCACTGGGACCACGTGACCAAGGTCATGGAGCAGGCTGTGTGCCAGTCTGATGGAGGGCACCAGCCAAGAGCCCAAGCTGGGCTCCCCTTCCAGTGCTTTTGCAAACTTCTCTCACAGACCCTCCTCCTCCGGAGCCCAGGAGCCCTGCAGCTGAGAAATCAGATAAGGGGTCTCACCCGCCTCTGAATCCCAGCGTCCTTTGAGGTGAGGGCAGGCAAAGAATATTGCTCCTGGAGGCAGGCAAACTAGGTTCAATTGCTGTGTGACCTAGGCTATGTTCACAGCCTCTCTGAGCCTCTTTCTCCTCATCTATAAAATGAGGATAACAATTCCCATTTTGTAGACTCAGGGAGAGGGAAAAATGGAAAATGCTTTGACCACGCTCAGGAAAATATGGGTGATTAGGCTTCCAGAACCCCACATCTCCTTCCCTGCTCACCTCCCAGCCATGCCCCTGCTGCTCCCTACTTCTCCAAGCCCCAGAGACATGACGCAGGTTTTGGGTATGCCTGGGGCCGCTCCAGCAGGCAACAGCTGGCAGGGCAGGGCACAGCTGCCAGGTGAGGTCAGATCACAGCAGGAAGTTTGCTTAGAGGGCAGAGGTGCAGTAGCCCTCATGCCACCTCACCTAGCCAGCTGGGCCCACCCAGCCCCAGCTTGCCAGAGTCATGGTCCAGAAGGCTGGAAACTTGGGGAACATGAAGTTCAGGGTGACCATATTGCACACTTCAGGGGCAGGCCCATTTGTGGTGTATTCTGGATGTGGCCCCCTGCAGCTGTGTGGGGCGGGCTGGCCGCTGTGGTCCCCATGCACAGGAAGCTCCACCGAGGCTGGGGCTCACCCCACTCTCTGGAGCCTGGTGGGGACGTGAGATCTGAGCCTGGCACCAGCTCCTCCACTATTCAGCTGAGTCAAGCAAACACGGTAGGGAAAGGGGGCAGGGACCAGGGATGAAACACTATATGCCCAGCACTCAAGCTCTCTAATCTTATTTCACATTCATGACAAGCCTGGGCGTAGCAGCCCTCAGCCATTGCACAGGTGAGTGGAGGCCGCACTTCAACGAAGCGGCAAAGCCCCAGCTCTGTCTGCTTGCAAAACCCAAGCCAACTCCACCCATCACACCTCCCCCAACCCTGACCCCTAATCTCTCCACACCTCAGCTTTCTCATCTGCAAAATGGATCTAATCCTTACACTGCCTCATAAGTAGTGAGGCTCAAATCAGGAGGCATGAGAGTACATCATAAAATGAAAGCGCAGGAAGAACAGCAAACTTTGCAGTGAATACACCTCCCCATCTATCATCTCATCTGAGCCTAACAGCAATCCTAGGGAAAATTCCAGGATTGACAGGGGAAGAACTAGACATGGCGCAGAAAGTCTAAGCAACAGGCTCAAGAATACAGAGCTTAGAAAAGAAAGAGCAGACTCTGAAAGCCTCGTGTCTGACTAGACCCACGCTTTTTCTGCTGTACTCACTGAGGCGTGGGGTGGGGGGGTCCCAGCAGGCCTCCCATCCAGGCACCTCATTTAGGGCTCACACTTAAGATGGGAGCCCCTGAGAGGAGGGGTTTTGTCTGTTTCATCCACTGCTGCATTGTCAGCGCCCTGCGTAGTTAGGTACTCAGTAAATGTTGGTGAAATGCAGGAAGGAATAAGTAGATGAATAAATGAGGAAACTGAGGCCCCAAGAGAGAAATGAACCTGCCCAAGTCATCAGCCTAGAAGGTCTTTGTCTCTAACCTAGAGTTACCTGCAGAGAGCAAGGTCCCTGGGGGCAGGGACAGCTGAGTGGCCTCCCCATGGGGCCCAGATGCTGGGCTCTCAGCAGGAGGGCCAGGGTGGCTCAGTCCCAGGGACAAGAAAGAGCCATTAGCAGAAGCAGCCTCTCCAACATCCAGCCACCCCAGCTCTGAATCTAAGACTTGGTCTCTGAACCTGATGGGCCATGAGCACCCCACAGCCTCCTGGGTAGGTTCCCCCCTGGCCCGGCTGGGAATGAAAGCCAAGCGGCCCCACCTGACAGATGCAGCTGTGTCCTGGACCCTGTTGGGTCAACACGGCTGTGTCTACAGACAACACTTACCTTCTGTGCTCAGGCCAGGCTGGGCGGGGAGGGACAGGCTCCAGTCCAGAGCACCCCGAGGCCTGGTCTGGTTCCAACTGACCATTAACTGACTGTGTGACCAGGTAGGTCACGGGTCTCTCTGAGACCCAGGTTTCTCATCTGAGAAGTGAAGAGTCCCCAGGGCCCTGCCCTTCCCTCTAATAGTCAAATTAAGGCCTGACCATTGGACTAAGGGGCCTCTGTTGAATACTTTATTGTCTGTGACCTCAAGGAGTCACAGGCCAGTAGCAGGGACTAATCTGTTACTTTCTTTAACTCAGAATGCATTTTTCCCTCTAACTAAGGGAAGAAGGGTGTCCAGGTCCGAGGCCAGTTCCCAAATATCTGGCTTAGCCCTTAGTACATGCAAATCCAGTGCTTACAGAGTGGTGTGGGGGAATACACACTTCACAGCCAGCAGGCTCTGCTACTTTCTAGTTGTACAACCCTCACCCTTCTTTTTCTGTAAAGGACAACAGTAATTCTTACCTTGCAGGTAGGTTAGACTGGGGAAGATGTATGCAGGCCCCTGATATGCCGGCTCAGCTGATACTTGGTGAATGAGTAAGTACATAAGAGCATGTAAGATACGTGCATTCTCAACAGGGCAAAAATTGGTTCTTGGACTCTTGCTGATACTGTGTTTACGTATAAAGCACAAATATACATACAGACCAAGTATGTAGTATATCTGTGGTATTAACATTTCATGGGGGAGGATGAAGAAAAAAATGCCTAAAAAGTCTCCTTAGAGGGAATGATAATGAAAAAAAAGATGAGAAATATTGTCCAAATACAAGGTTTTGTCTCCATTCCCCACCTCACCCCTGGGCCTTTGTACATGATCTTCTGCTTGCCTAAAACGCTTCTCTCCACCTTATCTACTTGAGGAAAAGTTGACATTTGTTGTGCACCTACTGTGCGCCAGGCTCTGGGCTGAGTTCTTCATATACATCATCTCATTTAAGTACTATACAAGCATCTGCTACTATTGTATGCAGAGCTCTGCTGCCACCTCCTCCAAGAAGCCTTCCTGGATTTCTCCATGTCCCCACAGAACCATGTCTGTCCTCTTTCACAGCTTTAACTACTCTGATTTGTCAAAGTCTGCCTCTGTCGAGGGACTTTATACTCTTCCAGGAGTGCTGATCAGCCTCCAAGACCCCAGGGCATAGGTAAGGCCTGGTCCAGAGGAGAAACCCCATGAAAGTTTGCTGAGCAAATGCATGATGATGTGACAGTGCCCCACCTGTGGCCTCCACCCAGCCCTGCTGACCTGCAGCTCTCCCTCTCCGAGGGCTCCACAGTGAGGTAGTACAGGTCTCTGGAGAGGCGATATGGGTCCCATCGAGGCGGCCCCTTGGTGCTGGCCTTGACAGACCACAGCAGGCTGAAGAGCAGCAGCAGGCCACCTGCACCGCAGCAGAGGAAGCTGACCGACCTGAGCAGGGGACCGGGGGCCTCAGGCTCAGGGCATCCTGTAGGCAGAGCCGGCTGGCTGGGCTGGGCACCTGCATCTTCTTCACTCCACCAGGCGAAGCAGAGTGTCCCGGCCACCAGAACCACCATGCCGCTGACCGTCACGCAGTAGCACAGGGTGGAGGCCACACGGCCCCTGTCACACGTCTGGACACCGAGAAGGAGAGAGAAGAGGAAACGGGCCCCGTGAGAGGCCTGCTGGGTACCAGAGACTGGATTTGAGTCCTCCTCGGCCTGAGGTCACTGTGCAACCTCAGAGGGGTCATTTGACTTCTCTGTGCCTTAGTTTCCTCATCTGTGAAATGGAGATGATGCTCCCAACTTTGCAGGGTTGTTTTGAAGGCCACAAGTAATGTGTCTCAAGTTCCTAGCACCACACCTGGGACCCGGTAGGGGCTCAGTAAGTGTGGCTGGGTTCACTCCAGGACTACCCCCGGACTCAGAGGCCTCATCAGCCTGGTGTGTATGAGACTCCCCACTGCAGCCTGGGAGGGAGAAGAGTGAACGCTGTGGGGTCCGCCAGGCCTGCCAGGAGAGAGGCTTGCTGGTTTCGCGTTGCCTCCCTTCACCCTGGTCACAATCTCGAAAGGTCAATGCTCTTATCTCCATTTGACAGAGGAAGACATTGAAACTGGGGGTGGGTAAAGGAGCTAGTGGGAAAGGGGCATTGAGAAGCCTGAAGTTGAAATTCACGACACAAAGCAAAACTTTGTGCAAAAAGATGTTCACCGGGGCCTTATTTTTAATGGTTGTAATTTGGAAAGAGCCTAAATGTCCAACTATAGGGAAAGGGTGAGTAAACCATGGCATAAACTCTAGATGGAATATTCATGACTCATTTTTTAAAAAGCCCAACACAAATGTTTAACAACGGGGGAAATGCTTATGATATCTGACATTTGTCAACTTAGGTTGCCAAATTATGTGCACAGTGTTATCTCAATGAGGCAAAGACAAAATGCTCAGGGGAAAAAAAAATAACTGGGAGGAACCCTGGCTCCAGATTATACAGACAGGAAGGGGCTGTCCCCAAAGCCAACCTCTAGGCTGCTGTACATACTGTTCCCTCTGCCTGGTAACTTGCTCGTATCTCCCCTCCCAGCTCAGCTCGGCCCTCACCTGAGAAGCCTTCGCTGGGGACACTTTAAACTTGGAGTCCCCTGGGCCTTCTTGGACCAAGCTTTTATCCTGTCTGTTTGGTTTCTCCTTTGCTGATTGTCCTCACCAGACAGCAAGCTTCCTGGGGACAGGGTCTGTATAGGCCCTGTTCACTGCTATATCCCCCAGTGCCTAGCACATAGTAGCTGCTCTATAAACATTTGTTGAAGAAATTCTCCTAAATGAGAAACAGCATTGCTGAGTAAACCTTGTTGTGTGAAAAGCCCCTCTCACAGTTGGGAGGGGCTGGGAGAGGGGAGGGAACACAAGATTCCAGCTGCTACAGCACCCAGCCTCGGAGCCTGGTTTTACTCCCCACGTTACAGCTCACCAGCCGTGTCCTGGGGTAAGCCTCTCAACTGCTCCGGGCCTGTCTCCTCATCCGTACAAAGGGCAGGCTCTCTAGCAGGCTGCTAGCAGAACTTACAGAGGCCCCCTCTCCTCTTCCAAAAGTTGAGCCAGTGAAGGAGGGGGCTGGGGAGCTCACAGACCTTAGGAAGACTTCAATCGTCAGCCTTACAAATGGGGACTTGCCCAGCCTAATGTGGTGCATCAAATGATGCCCTGCTGTGCAGCCATTCAAAGGCACACTCCTCCGGGAGCTGAGGAGCATGGCAGTTCAAGATCTAGTAGGTGAGACTTTAGATTTCAAAAGGGCATGTTCCCAGATGTGTTTAAAAACATGTGTGTGGGGCTTCCCTGGTGGCGCAGTGGTTGAGAATCCGCCTGCCAATGCAGGGGACACGGGTTCGAGCCCTGGTCCGGGAAGATCCCACATGCCGCGGAGCAACTAAGCCCGTGGCCACAACTACTGAGCCCACACACCACAACTACTGAAGCCTGTGCACCTAGAGCCCGTGCTCCACAACAAGAGAAGCCACCACAATGAGAAGCCCGCTCGCCGCAACTAGAGAAAGCCTGTGTGCATCAATGAAGACGCAACGCAGCCAAAAATAAAATAAATAAAATAAATAAATTTTAAAAACAAACAAACAAACAAAAAAAGTGTGTGTGTATGCATGTGAGAGAGAAAGAGAGAATGTATACATGTAATGCTCGAGGAGTGGACCCCAATCTTTCTGAGCCTCCAGGCCACCAGAAGCATATAGAAAAATGCCACTTGTAAATTACCTTCAATTCTCTTCCTGTGAATTTGTCTATGGGGCAAGGTGTCCTGTCTCCAGCTCAAGGCATTTTCTGGGGGAGAGAAAAAGAACCTGACTACACTCTTTCCAAAGTCAGACAGCGAGGAGAGGCTGTCAGAAGGAAAAGCTGGAGAAATCAGCTTGGGGGGGAAGAAAAAACACAGCAAATCAATAACGGTAACCCTTTGCCTGTATATTATGGCACTTGACAGTTCCGCTTCATACCTGGAATCTCATCTGACTCACCACAACTGAGGTGGGTGGTCAGGGCAGGGAAAGAAATTCCTGTTTTGCAAATGAGGAGACTGGGCCCAGAAAGGTGAGGGACTTTGCCCAAAGCCGTATACAGCTGTGTGTCTCAACCCTTGCAGAACTCACTCCTGAGTAAGGTAACTTACGATACTTTGAAATTTCTATAAAAGCAATAGTTCCTCATTGTGGAGAAAAGGAGAAAACCACAGAAGAGAATAAAAATGCAAAATACAAATCATCATTAATGCTGCCCCACAGAGATGAGCATGATCTGCAAGTGAATGCTTCCTTTCCAGTCCTCCCTTGGCCTGCATAGCTGATGATGGCAGCAGCAGATGTGTACTGGGCATTTACAGGCGCTGGGAACCACATCAAGCACTTTACAGGTATCTGCCATCTTAATCCTACAACAGCATTATGTCCTGAGGACACTGGAGCTGCGAGGGTGACAGCTTGTCCAAGGTCAGTGCCAAATTTGAACCAGGTCTAGTCTGACTCAAATCCCTGTGTGTGCACAGCTAGATCCATCTGTATTTTTCAGTATATCAAGTTGAGACCGTGCCCTGAATAGATGCATTTGTAAATCTTCAGCTCAGGCAGATCCCACTTTCTAAAATGCTCTGCCCTCCTTCCTGATTCAGATGCTCCCAGACCTCAGACAAGCCCCTGGAATTCCCCTTGGCATGTTCTCACTGGATGTTGTGTCATCTCCTTCTGTGTGAGTCTCCCTCCCTCCATGTGGATCCACCATGGGCAGGCAGAGCACACGAAGACCTACCACCCCCGGGAGATGGAAGGTGTCAACGTCCGCTGGATGAAGGACAGCCTGTTCTGTTGTGAGGTGGTTTTCATTATTTTTACAGATCGGGGCTCTGATGGCTTATGGGAAAGGTGTCCTGCCCTAGATTCCCCTGGCCCATTTCAGAGACGTGGTCTTCAGGCAGTTTACTCACCCTTCACAGTAGTGTACCCTGGACCCTGATGGGGGAGGAAGAAAGGGCTCCCTGCCCTGGAGGGCATAACCCCAGCCCTGGGCAGGGAGGAAACTTCTCTAATCCCAGAGAAGTCCCACTCCCAATCTGGCACTCAGTCAGGCTGCCAGGCTGGCCCCCTCCTTCCAGCTCCCTCATATCCCCCCCACCCATGCACCCAAACTCCTGGGGTCCTCTACACCTGCTGCTCCTGGGGAGCCCTCTGTCCCCATTCAGGGCCCTCATTTCACACCCCCCTTCAAGACCCATGCCAAATACACCTCCTCCCAGAAGGCTTTCTGCTGCTGCCACCCCACCTCCCACCAGCCAGAGTTATCACTGCCTCTGACTATAGCCACTCTATCTGTTAGCTCTGTGACCTTGATCAGGAGGCCCAACATCTCTGAGCTCAAATTCCTGCCTCCCAGGGGGGAGCAAGTTGTGAAGATGAGATGGCAAGATGGCAAACAGTGACACAGCTTGACAGAGAGGATGGACCCTGGCTCTGACACTGGGTAAGTTACCTAGATTCTCCATGCGTCAGTTCCCTCCTTTGTAAAATGGGCACAAATATTATCGTACTATCCCTGCTACCAACAGGGGAACTTTAGGTGCCAGTTTTCTGTAAAGAACTAAACCATCTGAACAAAGTGTTCCAAACCATCTTCGTGTAACCGCGGGTAAACTGAGGCTCTGAGCGCCATGGTCCAAGGCCACCCAACAAGTTAGAACACAGGAGGAGACTTGGGTGTCCAGACTCTGCTCACCAAGTCACTGAGGTCAAGGTGAAGGGAAGGGGTCCAGGGGGGGTTGGATTAGGAGGAGCCGAGATGCTCCCAAGGGCGGGGAGAGAAGGAAGCTTATACCCACCTTGCGCGCAGCCATCGCGCTGCAGGGTCAGGCGTGGTCCCGGAGCGGGGAGCCTGGCGAGCCGAGCGGAGGTGAAGGCATGATGGCTGTCGCGCCCGTGGGCAGAGAGAACCTGGGAAGGGCCGTCTCTCCGGTCTGCAGGGGGCGCCCGGCGTTAGGGGCGGCCCGGCGACCGTCCCCCAGCCCAGCTCTCCGAGCCCGCAGAAGCGCTACGGTCCGGCTCCGGGTCTGGTCCAGGGCGTCTCGTCCGCCGCCGTCCGTCCCGTCCGATCGTCGCCCCGACCCGGTGGGAGCGGTGCCGAGCCCGCTTCACCGCGCAGGGGCTCGGCCACCGGGCGGGGGCGCCGAGGGGCGCGTGGAGTCCGGCTTCGCTGTCGACTCCGGTGATGATCACCCCCTGGCTCCCGCCCACGCTTCGGGCTTGGCAGACTGCGGCCGGGACCCTGGGCTCGGGCTCAGGGCGCGGCCTGCCCCACCTCTCTTCGGATCTGCGTCCTCGCGGCCGCAGGGCCTGCGGAGACTCCAGGGTGGCGCGGCTCCAGGTGCCGCGCCCGACCTTAAAGCGACAGCGCGACCTGGGCTGGCGGAGGTCGGGGTTTCCCAGCGTGGGGGGAGCTCTTAACCGGAACCTCCCTGGAACTGTCGGGAATCCGCAGTCCTTGGGGCCATCCCGCCCCCACTACTCCACGGGGGCGGGCTTGGGAACCGGACACGAACTCCTCTGAGAGCCATCGGCGCTCAGTCTGAGAGGGCTGTGAAGCCCAGGCCTCCTCACTCCCATTTTACAGGAAGGGAAACTGAGGCCCAAGGAGGGAAAGTTACTTGACTGTTTACCGCATACTCCTTGACAACTGGCTTTTTCTTCTCACAGCAGTCAATCCGACAGCAAGCCCTCTGGGGCCCTGCAGGCCCTCACATCCCCAGGAGGAAGGCATTCTCCGAAATAACAGAAGGCATTTAAGTGCTTCCCCAGCCTCGAAACAAGCGAAGTCACTGACCCAGGCAGTGAGAGGCCAGGAGAGGGAGGCTTGAGAGCAGGGCCTCCCACCTCCTGTGTGACCTTAACCTCTCTGAACCTACTCCCTCCTGTGTCAAAGGAGGGCTGAGGACCCCAACTCACAGGTCTTCAGGGATTGAATGAGTTAAGCTGAGCAGGTTAATAGAGCTCAGCCCTTTCACAAGTGCAGGCAGGAGGCAGATTTTACGGACAGGTGATTTAGGAGCCTGGAGAAGGGTCAGCGTGTGTGCTTGTGTGAAGTCTTCTCTGCGAGGGCACCTGTTGTAGAAGGTAGGAACAGGGTGGCAGCATCCAGGCTGAAGGGGCAGCATGGGCAAAGGCTGGGCAAAGTCACAGGCAGGTGAAACCTCGACAATTTCAGGTGGGTCAAAGGGAGGTGGTTCCGGACCAGCTGGGGTCTGGGTTTTGTTTATGTTTCTTCCTGCTGCTCCAACAAGCCAGGGGACTGGGCGGATTCCCCTCAGCCATGGCCAAGGATTCCCCACTGAGCCGGTGGCGACCAACTCCCCTCCCAGCCCAGGGACACGGGAGGTCAGAGCAGCCTGTCCAGTGGAGATCTGAAGCTCAGAGAGGGGAAACCACTGTCTCAGAGTCACAGAGCAGGTCAGCGGCAGGGCCCAGGCCCCCAATTTTTAAATTAAAATTTTTTTAATTTAAATTTAATTTAATTTAAATTTAATTAATTTAAATTAATTTAAATTTAATTTAATTTAAATTAAAAAAATTTTTTTCCTTGTCTCTGAGGAAATATGCCACCTGAGAGTTTTAGCATTCTCTAAGCACCGACTCCTCTGACCGGTGAGGTCCTTTTACATGTTATCTCATTTCATCTTCACTGTGTGTGTGGTCTATGTAAGTGTTCCCATTTTACAGACAGAAAACTGAGGCTCAGAGAGGGGCAAAGGCCTGTGCAAGTCTAAAGAACTTACAAATGGCTGAGCTGAGATAGGGATCAGGTAGACCTCAAACCAGGACCTCCTTCAGCTTTGCTCTGCTTAATCTGGAGGTGGGGACAAGCAGCCTTCTCGGTGCCCTTGTGGGCCTGCTCAGGGGGGGATATGAGTGAGCATCTGGAGGCTGTGAAGCTGTCAGCTCCACCCATTTCTCCAGGGGCAGGCATCCATGCCAGTGTGGGCCCCTCGCTGATCCAGACTCTCCTTCCCCAGGGTCACAGGTCACAGGCTGATAAGGTTGAGATCAGGGCCTGGGCACACACCTGACCCTGCTGGAACCCAAGTCCCCTGACCCAGGCTGGACACTCACGCCCTGGAGGTCGCGGCCTGGTTGTAACTTCTGTCCTGACTCAGCCACTTCCAGGCTGGAAGATTCTGGCCACGTCCTTCTCTTTAAGCTGCTGTTTCCTTGTCTATAAAATGGAGACAATGGTACCTTCTTCCCAGGGTAGCTATGAGGGCCTAATAGTTTAGTAAGACCTTATCCATGAGGAGCTGGCCTGGGTATGCTCTCGCATTACACCATGGTTCAGTTTGTGAATCTCCCCTAGTTGATGGGGACCACCCTGAGGGCAGGGACCAGATGTGACTTGGTGCAGGGCCCAGCCAGACCCAGCAGGGCCAAGACCAGAGGAGACTGGGACTGGGTGTTGATTCGCACCTGAGGATCTGGTCCAGTTCTTCTGGCTCCATCTTCCTCTTCCCCACTTTTGGGGGCTCTGGTCCAAGCCTCCGAAGTCTGCCATGATGCCCAGGCACTGTGTGGACCATGCAGGCTTGGGAATACTTGCAGGTCCTTTCTGAACAATCAGCCTCAGGCTTTCCCTGGCACCACTGGGCAACTCAGAGCAGAAAATCGGTCACCAGCCTTTGCCTCCAGGTGTGGGGGAGGGGACTACCACTTGCACCCACTTACTGGACGTCACCAGTCAGTGCTTTTCCCATTTAATTGTCACTTCAGTCAATTCATCAAGGCTGAGAGAGAAATACTGATACCTTCTCAGGGTCACACAGCTGATAAGTGGGGGGCTGGGAGTGGGGAGTGGCAGAGCAAGTGCTGAAATCCACATCGGTCTGAATGTTCCACATCCACATGTACTTTTCCTTTTTTGCCACACTGGCCCTTCCTCAGTTACAACCTGGGCTGCTGCTACCCAGGATTCTGTTGGCAGAATCCTGGTCCTTGTGATTGTAGGATTAAGGCCCATTTTCCCCCTGGTGGAGACTGTTCTCAGCTCTCAGAGGCCGCTTTGAATTTCTCTGCCTTTTCTGCTACCAGTGGAAGAAAACTCTGCTTTTAAAGGGTTCCTGTGATTAGGTTAGGCCCACCCATCTCTCTATCTTAAGGTCAGCTGATTAGTAACCTTAATTACATCTGCGAAATTCCTCTTGCCATGTAACCAGAGGGCAAAGGTTATGAGGGCCATGGGAGAATTCTGCCCATTACAGGTTCTGTACGAGGGAGACAGAGCATGTGAGCTATAAACCCTCTCGTTACAGGATCATGCCCTCCGTGCCAGGTGCTGGACACAGAGGGCAGGACACATGGAGAGGCAGTGTTCACAAAGAATTAGGAAACAAGCCAGACTGTGACGAAAGCTTGCCTTTGAATGCCCCAGGATTTCTAGGTGGACCGACACAGAGGTGTTGCAGAGGTGGCATTTGAGCTGAGCTGGGATACAGGTAGGATTTCAACAGGCAAAGAAGGGACTTGGACTGGGGGTAGGGAAGGACCACCTGCTCAAGGCACAACACTGATTACCAAAGGTTACGGCATTCTTGTGTTGACATATTTTTAAGCTTTTGTATAAACAAGCCTATTAAGAATTATCGACAGACTAAAAGTTAGCATCCATTAACTATCTACCAAATACAAGATGCTGTGTTAGGTACATTGTATACTTAGGTCATTTAGTTCTCCAAGAGCCCTACATGGTAGGAATTTTTTAATAGCTTTATTGAGATACCATTCATATACCATAAAACTCACCCATTTAAAGTGTACAATTCAGTGGCTTTTAGTATATTCACAGAGTGGTGCATCCATCACCATAATCAATTTTAGAACATTTTCATTCCCCCAAAAGAAACCCTGTACCAGGACTTCCCTGGTGGCACAGTGGTTAAGAATCCGCCTGCCAATACAGGGGACACGGGTTCGAGCCCTGGTCCAGGAAGATCCCACATGCCGCAGAGCAACTGAGCTCGTGTGCCACAACTACTGATCCTGCACTCTAGAGCCCTCGAGCCACAACTACTGAGCCCTCAAGCCACAACTACTGAACCTGCACAGCACAACTACTGAAGCCTGTGCACCTAAAGCCCGTGCTCCGCAACAAGAGAAGCCACAGCAATGAGAAGCCCACGCAACACAACGAAGAGTAGCCCCCGCTCGCCTCAACTAGAGAAAGCCCGTGCACAGCAACGAAGACCCAACGCAGCCAAAAATAAAATTAATTAATTAATTTTAAAAAATTCTCTCTCTCTCTCTCTTTAAAAACAAAAAAGAAAAAAACCCTGCACCCCTTTACCATTATACTCCTAATTCCTCCATTTCCCCCAGTCTTAGGCAACCACTGATCTATTTGCCCATTCTGGATATTTCATATGAATGGAAACATATAACATGTGGTCTTTTGTGTCTGGCTTCTTTCACTTGCATACTGTTTTCAAGGTTCATCCATGTTGTAGCACGTAGCAGTACTTCATTCCTGTTTATTGCCAAATAATATTCCATTGTATGGATATAGCACATTTTGTTTACCTATTCATCAGCTGATGGGCATTTGAGTTGTTTCTCCTTTTTGGATATTATGAATACTGCTGCTGTGAACATTCGTGTACAAGTTTTTGTGTGGACATATGTTTTCATTTCCCTCGGGTGTACAACCTAGGAGCCAACTTGCTGGATCATATGGTAACTCAATATTTAGCCGACTGAGGATAAAGTAGGAATTTTTATCTCCACTTTAGCATTGAGGAAACTGAGGCTCAGAGAAGTTAAAACAGCCACCCAAGATCAGAGAAGAGAGCAGGTATAAACTCAGGTCCATCCAACACCAAAGCTCTCTATCTCCTGCCTCTGGATAAATACATAAAACAGTACAGAGGTCTCTTTTAACCATTCCCCTCTTAAAATATGGATTTCTTGGATAGGGTGGATAGGGATCTTTGTCGGTTTTATCTGATATGTCCAAAAAGTTCCAGTGCCTCAAAGAGGCTAGACACATAGTAGGTGCTCAATACACACTTGTTAAATGAAGGGCAGAATGAATAAGTGTAGATGATTTGAAGGCGGGTGAGTGGGGTTGTGGGAAATTTTCAAGATCCCAGACTTGGTGCCAGGATGAAGTTTTCAGACTCTGGGAGCCTCCTCGAGCCACCCTACAAAGGACGTGCTCTCCCCCTGCAGTCAACCTTGAAAGGCCGTTGTCTCTGGTGGCCCCCTGGATTCTTGGAATTCTGTGCCTGGGAAATAGTCTATTCATGGAGAGGCAAGGAGCTGCGTCCTCTGAGTTCATGTTCTAAAAAAGGAAACTGCTGTCTGTGGGTAAGAAAAGGATTAGAACCTCAAGGCCTCAGCTTCCTTGGAAGGCATTTTCTGCCCAAGTGAGATGGCCCCAGGCTCTTCTGGGGCCTCTGTTCTGGGAGGGCTGAGACTGGGCCAGCAGCCCTAGAGCACGGGGGAGATGCTCGCCCGTCAGGGGAGGAAATCTTGTCTGGGAACCGAAACAAAGGTCTGTGGATGCAGGGCTGGCGGCAGCCTTGACTCCAGGGGTGACCTCTGGGAACAGACACGTAAAAGGATGCAGATTCTGGGAAAGAGCCAGCTCTTCCCAGAGATCCCGAGAAAGATACAGCAAGCCCTCCTGTCAGTGGGGAGAATGATTCTCAATGTGCTGAGGTGGGGCGTGAGGGAAGAGAGCTGCCCTCACAGACAGGAGGGGCTGGTCTGGGTCCTGACTGTGACTTGTGGCCTTGGCCAAGTCTCTGTCCCCTCTCAGCCTCCCGTTGCCCTACCTGTAAAAAGTTGGGAGTCCTTTCTGGCTCTGGGACTCTATTCCGAGGCTTAATTTTCTTTCTTCTTCTCCTCCTTCCTCCTCTGAATTGGACTCACTAATTCCATGCCAAGTCTAATAGAAATCCTAGACTCTGTTCATAGAGTCAGCTCTTTCTTTGCAGGTATATAGAGGCTCTTCTGGAATCATCTCCCTCTAGCCCAGGATTTCTTTTTCTTCTTTTTTTCTCTTTTAATAAAAATCATACTGTTTTATTATTTTTTTTAATAAATTTTATTTATTTATTTATTTATTTATTGGCTGTGTTGGGTCTTCGTTGCTGCACGCGGGCTTTCTCTAGTTGCGGCGAGCGGGGGCTCTCTTCGTTGCGGTGCACAGGCTTCTCATTGTGGTGGCTTCTCTTATTGCAGAGCACAGGCTCTAAGCGCGGGCTCAGTAGTTGTGGTGCATGGGCTCAATAGTTGTGTCACGGGCTCAGTAGTTGTGGCTCACAGACTCTAGAGCGCAGGCTCAGTAGTTGTGGCGTGTGGGCTCAGTAGTTGTGTCACGCAGGCTCAGTAGTTGTGGCTTGAGGGCTCTAGAGCACAGGTTCAGTAGCTGTAGTGCATGGGCTTAGCTGCTCCGCAGCATGTGGGATCTTCCCAGACGAGGGCTCGAACCTGTGTCCCCTGCATTGGCGGGCAGATTCTTAGCCGCTGTGCCACCAGGGAAGCCCTAGCCCAGGATTTCTGAAGTGCACCATTTCCTGCCTCAACTCCTACCTTCTGTGCCAACCCAACCCCACTCAACCAATGCCTGACGTCCCATAAGAACCTCCCCCTCAGCCCATTCCAACCAAATCACCACTTCCCTCCTAAGATGCTCTGTCTCCCGTGGTAAGTGCTCAGTGAATTCACCCAAACAAGGGCACCAGCTGCAGCAAATCAGTCACTCACTACCCTTTCTGGGTCTGGTTTATCAACAGTTCAATGAGCGGTTGCCCTTGACAGTAGCTAAGGCTGCTGACGGGCCTGAATGCTATGATTTTACTCTAAATCTGTTGTTAGCCTGCAGAGTGACCCTGGCTAAGTCATTACTCTCTTTGACCTCAGTTTCCACATCAGTAATTGAAGAGATTGGACCAGATAACGTTTTGGACTAGGGGAGGTGGAAAAAGCACTGACAGTGGAGGCAGGAGATCTGGCTTCACTTAGTCATCAGTTCATCTTGTCGCCCTGGACTGGTTCCTTCCCAGGCTGGGTCACCGTTTCCCCTTAGGTCAGATGGGGAGGGTGGCTTACCTGCTCTCCCAGGGCCCCTCCCTCCCTGCCCTTGACATTCTGGAACTCTGGGACCAGGTCCCTTAAATCATTTAGCTAACAACTCCTGGATGTGTTAGTCTCCTCTCATCACTCTGGAAGCTTCCAGATTGTTCTTTGGAACAATTGAAGGCCCCTTAATCACTGTGGGTCCCCTGACAGCTGGAGAAAACTTGGCAAGCAGGAGCTTATATTCCATTATTTTAAATAGGAAAATTAATATTGTGTTCAGAGCCCACCTAAAAAGCCCAATTAATTTTCTGAATATCACTAAAACACTCTTGGACATCTACTTAACAAATCACTAAGGATTTCTACATAACATGAAGTATATAATCTCTGTTTAACTTGAAGTACTGGATGTTCTTAACGCGCAATGATCCTGTAAAGTATTGGGTACACATTTTTGTTTCTTTCAATGAACATGTACTGTAATGTAAATTATAAGGAAATGATATATTAAAATGATTCCAATACAAGAACCATTTAGCATAATAGAATAAATAAGTAAGCCAATTTGAATAATCACACTAACTGATAGGAGAGTTACCTGAGTGAGGTGCAGGGTGAGAGGGGGAGTTGGCGGCTGTAAGTGGTGGGTGAGGGTGCCTGAGGTCAGTGTGTGTTCACAGCCAAGGAACGAATGGACGCTGTTCTCTTCTTGACACTTCAGGCTCAGGAAGTGAATGGCTGTGACCCAGTATCTGAAGCCATAGATGAATCGTTGAGATAAAATAAATCAAAGTGGACATCTGCTTGCTTTTCCTTGGCTTGCAGTTATAGAGCTCCGGGGACCGTGCTCTCTTTGCTGAATTTTTAAATGTGATACATCTGCTCGTGTCATGACCGCACACCTGTAATCCCAATCACTTTGCCTGCCTGACACAGGCATGGCTGAGTAGCACAGGGTCATGGCCAAGCTCATCCCATTTATGTGCCCCTGTTGTCAACACCCA
Organism: Balaenoptera borealis; assembly: GCF_965194805.1. NCBI lineage: Eukaryota > Metazoa > Chordata > Mammalia > Artiodactyla > Balaenopteridae > Balaenoptera > Balaenoptera borealis. The sequence goes on from NC_138860.1 coordinate 148,134,837, forward strand.
TTGTCCCTGTGCTCTTTCTGCTAATGAAGGCAGCCACTTAGGCTCACCCACTTTCGTCCCAGGCTTTTCCATTTTCTAGAAGGTATTTTCACTGAAAATGTGAGGAAGACGCTAGCAATAATGCCTAGCACATTTGCACAAGGCACTAAAGGGCTGTGCTCCACGGAGAAAAGACTGAAGCCGGACTTCGGTGCAACCACATAATCGCACTGGGGCTCGCCCGTGACTTAAATGCTCTCTCCGGTGCAGAGGCCAAGTCATTAGGCAGATATTCATTTAGGGCTGTAAATGTTGGGTAATGGTTTTGCGAGTCATCATCATGATTATCTCATTCAGATAATAAGAGTTCAGATGGCAAGGGATACCTGAACTTTATTGGTTATTTGTAATTCCCGCAACTGTTCTGCAAAGAAAGTAATCGTTATTCCTGCTCCATAGATGGAGAAATTCAGAGGGTCGAATTAACCAGAATGGAATCACAACCTGTCCTACACTCAGTCCCTGTTCGTTCCACCCACACGTGGCCCTGCACACCGGGCCCTGCTTCTCCTCTTCCCCATCCCCTTTGGGGAATGTTACCTTTGATCTCTCCTGTGGCCCTCTTTTTCCACCCCCACTAATCCCATGTCCCCGGTCGCCCCCTTCTCTTCCCAGCAAGCACCAATCACTACCTGCCTAGTCCTGTGCTTCTTCGCCAAGTGTGCCCTGGCTTCCTCTTCTCCACCACCTGCACAGGAGTGCACCGCCACCCTGGAGAAGGACCATACGGCGCGGCGCCGCCCCCCACAAGCCCTGGGCAGGGGTCTGTGACCCTCACCCCCTTTGGTGACCAGATGTCCTCTGACCACACTGGATTGAGCACAGCATGCTTTGGCCCTTTCTGCGTTGTCCTAGACAACCTGGTTCACTGCCATGGCTTCAGTTACTACTGGGTGAGCCAAAAGGTGCGTTCGGTTTTTTTCCGTAAGACGGCTCTAGTAGCACTTAGTTGTCTTTAACTTCATTCAAAACAATTTTGTTAGATTGTATGTGACAGCTGTCATATCAGTGTGCATTAAAAAAAAAAGACTTATCAAAATTGCTGAATTTTTGTGTAGCCATTTTAATATTGAAGATGGAAGAAAAAAAGCAACATTTTCAGCATGTTATGTTTTATTATTTCAAGAAATGTAAAAATGTAACTGAAATGCAAAAAAAAGATTTGTGCAGTGTATGGAGAAGGTGCTGTGACTGATCGAGCATTGTCAAAAGTGGTTTGCGAAGTTTCGTGCTGGAGATTTCTTGCTGGATGATACTCCACGGTTGGGTAAACCAGTTGAAGTTGATAGCGATCAAATCGAGACATTAATTGAGAAAAATCAACGTTATACCACGCGGGAGATAGCCGACATACTCAAAATATCCAAATCAAGCGTTGAAAATCCTTTGCACCAGCTTGGTTATGTTAATCGCTTTGATGTTTGGGTTCCACGTAAGTTAAGCGAAAAAAACCTTGTTGACCATATTTTCGCATGTGATTCTCTACTTAAATGTAATGAAAATGTTCTGTTTTTAAAACAAATTGTGACGGGCTATGAAAAGTGGATACTGTACAATAATGTGGAATGGAAGAGACCATGGGACAAGCGAAATGAACCACCACCAACCACACCAAAGGTCGGTCTTCAGCCAAAGAAGGTGATGTTGTGTATATGGCGGGATTGGAAGGGAGTCCTCTATTATGAGCTCCTTCCGGAAAACCAAACGATTCATTCCAACAAGTACTGCTCCCAATTAGACCAACTGAAAGCAGCACTCGACGAAAAGCGTCCAGAATTAGTCAACATAAAACGCATAATCTTCCATCAGGATAACGCAAGACCGCATGTTTCTTTGATGACCAGGCAAAACCTGTAACAGCTTGGCTGGGAAGTTCTGATTCATCCACCATATTCACCAGACAATGCACCTTCGGATTTCTATTTATTTCGGTCTTTACAAAATTCTCTTAATGGAAAAAATTTCAATTCCCTGAAAGACTGTAAAAGGCACCTGGAACAGTTCTTTGCTCAAAAAGATAAAAAGTTTTGGGAAGATGGAATTATGAAGTTGCCTGGAAAATGGCAGAAGGTAGTGGAACAAAAGGGTGAATACGTTATTCAATAAAGTTCTTGGTGAAAATGAAAAATGTGTCTTTTATTTTTACTTAAAGAACCGAAGGCACCTTTTGGCCCACCCAATACTTCTAAGCAGATAAATCTCCATATGCAGCCTAGAACCTCCCCTCTAAGCCCCAGATCCCTGGCCCTGGATTTCCAACACCACGTGGCCATAACCTGAGCATCCTCTTGAGGTCCCAGCGCCCATCCTCATTCCCTCTCCTCCTTCACCCTCCACATCTCATCAGTAACCATGTCTGCTGATTCTGCCTTGGAAATATATATGTTTCATCCTCATCCCTCTCCTCCCCACACTGAGACTGCCAGCTCTACCCCAGGCCTCCTCATCGCTCCCCGAGACCCTGCATAAGCCTCCCTGCTGGCCCTGCCTCCTCTGTCCAGTTCATGCCCCTCGTGGCAGCTAGAGTTTCCACTCTGAACTCTATTCTGATCATGCCATCCCCCTCTGCTTGAGATTCTTTAGTTTGCCAGAAACTCAATGTGATTAAGGTTAGGCAAGAATCAACTTAGGGACTTTCCTGGTGGTCCAGCGGTTAGGACTCTGCACTCCCAACGCAGGGGGCCTGGGTTCAATCCCTGGTTAGGGAACTAGATCCCGCATGCTGCACCTAAGTGCCTGCATGCCCCAACTAAAAAGAATCCGCATGCTGCAACTAATGATCCTGCATACCGCAACTAAGACCCAGCACAGCCAAATAAATGAATAAACAGATTTTTTTTTTTTTAAAAAAAGAATCAATTTAATGTTAGGACAGTGGACCATCTCAAGTAACCGTGAAAAGGGCAGGAATGGAGGTCAAGGTGCCTTGACTCACATACCAGTGAAATTCTCACTTGAGGTTTTGTATTTCTGCTTTTCCTGGTGTGTTGGTTTCATCCTCTCATCATACTACTTTCCTCCACGGGACGGGCAACATGGCCACCTGCCACTCCCGAGCCTTATCCTCTATTACCACCAACACCAGCTACCACCTTTGGGTCTAGGTTTAAAGTATCCCAGGGGACTTCCCTGGTGGTGAAGTTGTTAAGAATCCACCTGCCAATGCAGGGGACACGGAATCGATCCCTGGTCCGGGAAGATCCCACATGCCGCAGAGCAAATAAGCCTGTGCGCCACCACTGCTGAGCCTGAGCTCTAGAGCCCGCGAGCCACAACTACTGAAACCCGTGCACCTAGAGCACGTGCTCCGCAACAAGAGAAGCCACTGCGATAAGGAAGTGGCACCACAATGAAGAGTAGCCCCTGCTCACCGCAGCTAGAGAAAGCCGGCGCACAACAACAACGACCCAATGCAACAAAAAAATAAATGAATAATAAAAGAATAAAAAATCCCAGGGACTATCAGTTGAGTGAGGTGCCCACCCCTGGATCAATCAACTGTGGCTAGGCAGTGGGGCCATGTAGCAAAGAAATGCCCACGAAGGGCCCATCCCCGTGTACACCCAGAGGTGGGAAAACAGCCAGGCAGGTAGTCTCCTGACTGACAGTGTCTACTGCAAATGGCTCATCATTCATTTTAGTGTTCATCTTATTGTTAAGTCGGGCTCACATGCACCTTTGAGAATTTGATCAAAGGCACAGACATCCCTAGAAAAATAAACATCCTCGCAAAGTTTTGCATGCAGTTTCAAGAGAATCATAGACCTTCTGAAGCACAATTTATGAGCCTCGAATTAAGAACTTCTGCATTGGAATAAAGCCCTTTGCCTGGTGCCCAAGGCCTGGCGTGATCTAGCCTCACCTCTCCGCATTGCCTGCTTGCCCCAGAACCTATTATTAGCCATGCCTGGCTCCTCACATGTACAGGGTGCTTCACATTTTAGTTGGTAGCCCCCATCCCCACACCACACTTTCAACTCATCCTGCAGAACCCAGCTCATGGGCCATCGCCTCCAGGAAAACATTCCTGAATCCAGTCTACCCAAACTGAGTTTCCAGATTGCCTCTAGATAGCCCCAAGCATCATTACAAATAATTTCTAGTAAGGCTTGAAAAAATCTGGAAACTTTCCAGATAGTAACAGAAGCATAAAGCACAGACATTGATAAAAAGCAATTCTTGACCATCTATTAACGGTCTGGGTGCCATGGGGCCAATCCAGCCCACCTCTTGTGTTTGTACAGCGTGGGAACTAAGAATAGTTTTTACATTTGTAAATGGTTGGGAAACAAATCAAAAGTGGGGTAATATTTTGTGACAGATGAAAATTATATGAAATTCAAAAGCCAGTGTCCATAAATAATGCGTTATTGGACACAGCCATCCTCATTCATTATCATATTTTCCATAGCACGATGATGGCAGAGTTGAGTAGCTGTGATAGAGACCATATGGCCCACAAAGCCTAAAACCTTTACTCTCTGGACCTTTACAGAAAAAGTTTGCCAACCTCCATTCTGGACAGCCCGAACAATTACCATATTTTATTGACAGTAAGATGTCATCAATCATATGACACCATTTGTTTGTGTCTCACCAAGAAAGAGATGCTGTCAATTAGACCGTTACAATGACTCCCCATATCAGAGATGTGAACATCTGGAGGGAAAATGTCTCTTGGAATTGATTAAATAAATTGTTCTTGAATGCTTATTATGTGCCAGACAATGTGCTAGTTATTTTGTATTCATTTTTCTAATTAATAATTCTTAGTTATTCATTATCCCTAATGAAACATTTCCCAAGAACAAAGAACTATTATCTCTGTGTTATGGAAGAGAAAAATAGCTCAGAGAGGTGAAGTAACTCACCTAAGACCACACAGAGGAGTCAGGGCAGTCTGACTCAAAGCCTGACCTTTTTCACTCCACCAGGTGGTGCTCTAAGCTAATGCCTGTCCAGACCCTCCATCCCTTCCCCCTGAACTCTGTGATTCAGCCATAACCATGAGCGGACGGAATGCTCTCCTGCCCTAAGCCTTTGCAAATGCTGTTCCCTCCACTGGCACACCCCTTGCCCTTCTCACTCTTCCCGTTCCAACCAATGCATCACTTTCCAGAGGAAGCCTTTCCAGATTGGATGAGTGCCCTCTTTGGGGCTCCCAATAAAGTACCAGCTAATCTCTCTATTTTTCCATGACCAGACCACGTTCCTCAGAGACAGGAACTTTCCAACCCTACAACCCATACCTGGCACAGTGCTTCATGCAGAGTTGGGATCTGGTACGTGTGAACTGCGTGACTGAAGGAGGAATGGATGGACGCCTACACCAAGCACAAGAGGATAAACATTTTAAACTACACAACGGTCCACTTGGTCCTGGTTCATAAAGCCAGCCTCACCCCCTGTACCTCCCACACTTTGCAGACCCTAAAGGTGAGCACTGAGCACAGCTGGTGCTCCAGGCAATCTCTCGGGGCCCTTGTGTCTCCCTGAGCCACCTCAGTTGAATGTCATCTCCCTAACACTGCCCCCTTGGTCCCTGGGACTCGCTCTGTTCTCCACTTCTTCTGTCCCTTGTCTGCCGGCCCAGCAGCACCTCACTTCCTGTCGCTCAGACATTGCTGCCAAGATCCCAGGGGCCAATCACAGTGATGCTGCTAAACATTTCCTCTAATTCTCAGTCGTGCACTCAGAGATCCCCATTCTCCAGGGTCATCTGCCCTCCGGTGGCCTGGGATCTTCTCCACTGACCCTTGATTGGGCTCTGAGGATTTGGGGTCACAGGGATCTCCTGCTCACACCACCAGCCTTTCCCCTCAGGCTCCTGGAAATGTCCCCTCCCACCTCCAGCAAAAGGCAGCACCTGTGGGTTTTTTAATATTACATCACAACCAAGTTGGATTTATTTCCAAATTGCAAGGTTGATTTAACTTTCAAAAATTAATCAGTGTAAATCAGGGTTTCTTAATCTTGGCACTATTGACCTTTTTGGCTGGGTAATCCTTTGTTGTAAAGGGCAGTCCTGTGCATTGTAGCTTCTACTCACTACATGCCAGTAACACACACACACACACACACACACCCCAGTTGAATCAATCAAAAATGTCTCTAGACATTGTCAAACGTCCTCTAGGGAGCAAAATTGCCCTCAGTTGAGAACCAATAATAAAATCATCTTATTAACAGAATAAACTAGAAAGTCTATAAAATTATCTTGGTAGGTATAGAAAAACAATTTGATAAAATTCAATGCCAATTCATGTTTTTTAAAAAGTACTTGGCAAACTAGAATGGAAGGAAACAATTTGATAAATGGTATCTACTAAAATAATCTACAGTAAACATTATACTTGCTATGGATGGAATTGTGTTCCCCAGAAGTTCATATGTTAAAACCCTAACCCCCAATATGGCTGTATATGGAGATAGAGCCCTTAGGAGGTAATTAAGGTTAAATGAGATCATAAAGGTGGGGCCCTAATCCAATAGAATTGGTGGCCTTATATGAAGAGACCTCTTTCTCTCTGGTCATGTGAAAACAGAGCAAGACAGCAGCACCTACAAGCCAAGAGAAGAGGTCTCAGAATAAAACCTATTTTGCCAGCACCTTGATCTTGGATTTCCCAGCCTCCAGAACTGTGAGAAATAAATTTCTGTTGTTTAAAACCACCCAGTCTATAGTATTTTGTTATGGCAGCCCAAGCGAATATAATTCTTAATAGTGAAAATTTGAAAGTTTTCCCCATGAGATCAGGAAAGAGACAAGGATGCTTGCCATCATTGATTCAGTTCCATTTTATTGGAGATCCTAGCCAGTGCAACAAGGTAAGGAAAAGAAATAAAATGTATAAGGATTATAGAGGAAGAAATAAAACTCATTATATGCACATGATATGATTGTGTTGCAAATCCAAAAGAATCTACAAGTGAATTGAGCAATTTCACTATATACAAGTTCAATAAACAAAATTCAAAAATTTTTAAGTAAACTAGCAATAAACAATTAGACAATATAAGAAATGGGATCATAATTCCTCCTTCACTGGGCTGCTGTCAGGGTCAGGCTGAGTCATTCCAGGCTAAAATGGCCTGAACATCAGTGCTTCCAAGGACAGAGGGAGGCTCCCTATGTCCTAGAGTCCTGGGGAGGAGGCCTGGGGCTGGTACTTGAAGGGTAGGAAACAATGAGGAATAAGAACCTGCAAACTCCAGCCCTGGTTACCTCTCTAGCCCCATCTCCCCTCCCCCCACCTCCCACTCTGTGACCCTGCCAGGTTGGCCCTTTACCTTTCCTATCCATGTGTCTTTGCACATGCTGTTCCACCCTGCCAGAATACTCTTCCCCTCCACCTTATCCAGAGACCTCCTGTTCATCCTTCAACACCCAACTCAGATGTGTCCTTTTTGGTGAACACCTCCCCACCTTTCCTGGGCAGAGTTAGGTGTCATCTAAGCTCCCCCATGATGAGCCCCTCAGTTCAGCAGACATGTATTTCATGTGTCCTGGGTGGGGTGAGATTCAGATGAAGCAGACATGGTCTCTACCTATAAAGCCCCTTTACACAATCGCTCGTCCTCTGTTGACTGACAAAATGCAGAGGATCCAGGGGGGACTCTGAGCCCCTGGAGGGTGGCAAGGTCACTAAATGAAAGGTCCCTGGGTTCTTGAGTGACTGTATGGAGCAGACCCCCTCACCGTACCTGCCCTTCATTAAACTGTGATGTGAATAAAGAAATCTCCAGTGTGGTAAGTGTTGAGATTTGAGGGCTATTTGTTAGGCAGTCAGTGTTATTTACCCTAACGCCCCCCAGTGTCTTTCCTGACTACCAGGTCAGACAGATTAGAGTGAGGGGGGCACTGAGAGGCAGCTGAAGGCTGAGGGGGCTGGGCAAGAACATAGGGCAGAGAAGATGCCCCAGCCTAGGGGATGAAGACGTGGGTACTTCTCGGCAGCACAGGTGACCTAGTATTAGGCACTTCCCCACATGAACCTCTGTTTCCTCCTTGATCAAATGAGGATGAGAGTTCCTACCTCTCATGGCTACTCAGAGCATCACAAATTACATACGTAAAGTGCTTCAGCTATAATGCTGCTTTATAAGTGTTTGTGTCCCTTACATGGGTGGACCTAGAGACTGTCGTAGAGAGTGAAGTAAGTCAGAAAGAGAAAAACAAATATTGTATACGAATGCATATATGTGGAACCTAAAAACATGGTATAGATGATCTTATTTGCAAAGCAGAAATGGAGACACAGACATAGAGAACAAACATATGGATACCGAGGGGGAAGGGGGGGGCGGTGGGATGAACTGGGAGATGGGGATTGACATATATACACTATTGATACTATGTATAAAATAGATAACTAATGAGAACCTACTGTATAGCACAGGGAACTCTACTCAATGCTCTGCGGCAACCTAAATGGGAAGGAAATCCAAAAAAGAGGGATAGTGTATACGTATAGCTGATTCACTTTTCTGTACAGTAGAAATTAACACAACATTGTAAAGCAACTACACTCCAATAAAAAAAAATTACATAGAGCTACACACATACAGACACACATATGCACACACACACATTCATGAATGCATATGTAACTGATGAAATCTGAATAAACTCTGTGAATTGTACCACCAAAAAAAATTAAAAATAAAAAAATAAATGTTTGTGTCCCTTGCTCTCTATTGCATCCCCATCCACAGAGGGTAAAGCAAGGCAGGTAGAGAAGATACATAATAGCTCACAGTTACATACAGCTTATTATGTGACCAAGCACTTTACAGAAAGGGCTCATTTAATTCTCATAGCAGCCCATTTCACAGATGGGGAAACTGAGCCACACTAAAGTTAAGTCACATGACCAAGCTAGTAAGTAACAGAGCTGGGATTTGAACCCACACCATCTGGCTGCAGGGTCTGTGCTCCTAACCATAATGCTATACTTCTAAGTGAGCAGAGCCTATTGAAAAGGGACAGAAAGAGCCACTGATACCAGGCACCTACAAAGAGCTGGTGACAGCCAAATCCGACTTCCAGTCATTCCCTGGCTGAGCAGACATCAAAGAAAAGTCAGACTTACCTGGTGTCTCTTTCCTCAGAAAAGAAAGCAGACCAAACTGTCTGCACAGAGGGGAGTCCTTCCTGGGAACTTTATTCAGTGAGAAGCATGTCCCGTGCTCCACCGTCCAGGAGGCCCTGAGTCACTGAGTGGACAATGGCTCCTATTATGGTTTTGCAAAGGCCCAGACCTGCAGGAAACCATGTCATTTCAGGAAGCAATCTGACTCTGCTTCCTTGTAAATCCCTTCACTGGAGTGCGAACTGGAGCCTCACTCACCAGGACCCACCAGCCTAATGCCAATGTGTTAACAGGCATGGGGCAGGTATCAGAGGAATCTAGTTCCACCTGGGAGAGCTGAGGTCGCCGTTCTGAATTCCTGTCACCTTGGGCAGGCAGTTAGGACACTCAGTCCAGCCCCGGATGGGCCTCACTTAGTCTGTGAGAGACCACAGGGGCATCATTCACAATCCCGGGCCCAGGGAGGGCCCATCCTCATGGGAGATGCCCCCAGGCTGGGGGCACCTGAGGGCAGCCACTGCCTCACATTCATCTCTGCTTCCCCAGCAGCCGGCACAGGGCCAGGGACCAAGTGGGGACTTTGTAAATGTTGGCTGGAAGAATCCAACTGAGGTAGTAGCACAGGGCGGGGTTTGAGGGACTCGGCTAAAAAAAATAATATGGTACTGCTTCCATTTGCGCTCACTTCCCGCAACAGCTGTGTGTGAAAAGAATGATCATCGTCCCCATTCTTCATCCTAGGAAAGCTGGGGTTCCAAGAAGTTAAATGATGCGCCCAAGGTCACACAGCCAGTGGGAGTGTTGCATTATTGTACCATTGGAGGCTGCCATCCAAACTGAGTTGCTGAATGAGGACCTTTATTTTGGTCTTGGAACCCTAGCCTGTATTCCCCAGGCTGGGGGTAGTTGCAACATGGTAGAATAGGAAACACCACAGCATTTGGGGTCAGCCTTGTAACTTGTGAAGACTAAGTCGGGCTTCTCTTTGTTCAGCAACACAAGAAATCCCAAATTTGTCATGGGAGTTCGAAATTAAAACTAAAGGAAGCCTATGCGCGCCCCCTTGTGGTGAGCTCCACCATCATGCATATAATCGGTGCTTCGTGGTTCCCAGGTCACATGGGCCACAGGAAAAGGAAGGGCTCCAGTGACTACCGCACGGCCACATCCCCAGGGCTAGGAGCCCAGTCTGCCAGCCCCAGAGGGTTCACAAATAGTCTTTAATGGCTCAGGGCCTCTCAGGCACAATGGGGTCCATTGCCCATCCAGTGGTCCCTGCTGTGCCATCTCTGGGGGCCCAGAGCTTCAGTTTTACTCATTCCATACGCATTCACTGAGGCACTGTGCCAGGATCTATGCTAGGTGCCTGCTGCCTGGTCATCTCCAAAGCCTGACCCCAGGGTGTCCCATGTTTTGTGCTCCTGCCAGAGCCAATTCTCCCCTCCCTGCCCCAGTCCCCCTCCTCCCAGCCCCACATGCCCATCAGTGGCACCCACCTCCACCCTGGGAATCCTCCCAAGTCTCCCCTCATTCCATTCATACCCCCAGTCACCACAGCTCAATACTGTGGCATCCCTCTGCTTCTCTCCCTTCCCATCACTCTCCTAGTCCAAGCCACCACCATCTCGGCCCTGGACAACCTCTAAGGCCCGCTCACTGGCCTCCCCACCTCCATTCTTGACCCCTACACTTACTCTCTGCACTATGACCTGAGTCAACCTTCTAGAAGGGAAATGTGGGCAATGGAAATTTCTCTGTAGAAACCCCCATGGCAAGCTCTCAGCTCTATAATGACTGAAATGGGAGGGGGGAGGACAAAAGCAGGGAAAATGTACAAAATGGATATATAAAGGAGATGTAAAAATCAACATGTAAAGAGGTTATTTTTTAAAGGGCCCGGTGCTCAGCATATATCCACTAAATCCTTGCTCCTCAAAGTTTGTCCACAACCAGCAGCTTTGTATCCCTGGGAGCTTGTTAGAAATGCAGCATCTCAGCCCCACCCAGATCCCTGAGTCAGGATCCGCATTTTAACCCACTCCCAGGGCTTCGTGCATTGGGGGACGCCTGCTGCAGAGGGGGAGCCCCTGCCTCAGCTATCCTGCAGGCCTCACTGCCAGCACTTGGCTTCCTGGCAGGACCCTGTCCCAACAATGCCACCACCAGGCTGATCCCTGCCACCCTCAGATGTGGAACAACCCTGCCTGGTGACATGGCCAGACTCAGAAGGGTCAGTTGTATGGACCTGATCACATTGACGGCCGCCGTGTGCAGGGCTGAAGGGTGGATGGTGACAGCTGCAGACTCACTGAGAAGTCGCCAGTTTGTTTTGAGAGCTTTCTCATTAAAAAGACAAGAATAAAAAGCCCATCATTTGTTCTTTCCAGAAACCAGGGTAATGGTCGAACCCCTCTCGCATCACTCCTACCAAGAACCCTCTTCACCCTCCAGGGTCTTTTCTCTGCTTTGTTCTGGTATTGGGCAAGGGCTCTTTTCACAGTTAAATGCATACAGAGTTCTTAATGACAATTGTCTAAAATCAGGAAATTGTGGTAGTTGAATGGGGCGTGTGGAGATCAGGGTGGGAGAGCGGAGTTAGCTGGCTGTGTGAGCCCACAGGCCACTGGCCCTCTCTGGGCCTTGGTTAACTTTACAATAAAGTGTGGGCAGGCAACGAGGGTGGGTGGGCTTCTCTTCCTCTGGGAGGTCCCTGATGCTGAGCAGCCAGGCCCTGTGTTTGTTCTGTGGCTCTAGGCCAGGGGGGTGATGGAAGAAACAAAGGCATTGGGCTCAGACACACAGGTGTGCATTTCCATGTGATTCAACCACCTTCCAGCTGGGTCACCCTGCCAGCCGTGTACCCTCACCTCTCTGTACCTCAATTTCCTCTTCTAAATTGGGCTTTAACAGAAACTACTTCTTAGGGTTGTGGGAGATCTTTGTGTGTCCTTTCACTGCGGTGCTTACTCATAGGAGCCTGGAGTTTGCTTCTTTTCCCCTTCGTTTCCCTAAAATGAACACTAAAGTGGCTTTGAAAACAAATCACCAAAGGCTCTTGGGGGTTGGGGTGTGCGTGCAGAGCCCAGCCCCAGACGCCTGGAAGGCCAGAGCTCCAAACCTCCCCATCACAGCCCGGTGAGGGAGGGCGGGGTGGTCTATGGATCGATTTGTGCATAAAGGAGTCGGGGGCTGCAGGTACTTTAGCTGAGTCACCACCCAGCCAGCTGCCAGCGTCGCTGGTGTGGGTGGGGATGGGAGAGAATGAAGGAGCGGAAGGAGTCAGAACTAGCCGTATTTAGGTATCCAAGGTGGGCTGGATGCTTCACAGACCAAATTTATCATCACAACAATCGCGTGACAGATATCATTTCCTTGCTGTACAGGAAAGGAAACTGAGGCCCAGAGAGGTGAAAGGACTTGCCCAAGGTCTCATAGCTCTGCTTCTTTTCCATCACAGTAAGTACATTTGTCCATCCTCCTGGGTTCCAGGAACATAGATCTCATTCACTCCATTTTTCAAGCCTGGGGCGGGTCTCACGAGCAAGAGGGGAAGAGCTTTGCTCTGCTCTGCCCTTCCCTGGAAAGTACTGGCTCAGGGCAAGGGCTACCAGAGGGAAGAACAGGGCCCATCCACCCAGAATTCATGCATGCATACAGACAGGCATCACTACTTAATGTTGCCCAGGTACCTCTGTGCTGCAGGAAACCCCAGGAGGGTTCTAGTTCCTCCCTAGAACTTTTGATTCCAGCCCCAGCTCCTCAGCCTGGGACTGACAATGTGTAATCTCATTGTTTTCTTGCTGGTCTCCCTACCTGATGCTGGGGGCCTGTCACTGTCCCTCCTCCTTACCTCTCAGAAGCCTCCCACAGGAAACAGTCCAGGTACCTCACCCGAAGTGTTCCCAGGACCTGGCCCCTCCCATCACCCCCTCACACTGCACAGCAGCCCTCCTGAACCCCTGGCTTCTCTCCCTCATCCCTGTTTGCACAGGCAGTTTCTTTTGCCCAGACCACCGCCGCTCACCCACTCTCTACAACGTCCCCCTGACCACCGCTCACCCCCTTCCACTCCCAATGACTCCTGTCCTACTCTGTGCCTCCTGCCCCTTGCAGATGGTCAGTCAGAGCTTCTCACACTGTGTGGAGAGGGCAGGCTGGTCTGGTTCACCTGGGGCCCAGCCAGGCCTGGGAGTCTCCCGATGTTGGCTCAAAGATGAATGAATGAACAAATGGATGGATGAATGAATGAATGAATGGTGAGGTAGGCTTCTTGGAAAGCGGCCGTCTGCAAGCCAGGAAGAGAGCCCTCACCAGAATCCGACCATGCCGGCACCTTGATCTCAGACTTCCAGCCTCCAGAAATATGAGAAATAAATTTCTGTTGTTTGGGGAATTCCCTGGCGGTCCAATGGTTAGGACTCTGCACTCTCACTGCTGAGGGCCCGGGTTCAATTTCTGGTATGGGGAACTACGATGCTCACAAGCCACACAGTGTGGCCAATAAATAAATAAATAAATAAATAAATTTCTGTTGTTTCATCTCACCCAGTCTATGGGGTTTTGTTATGGCAGCTCAAGCAGACTAGGATTCACTGCATCTTAAACAGCCCTGGAGTTGGAGGAGTGGGGCAAGCAATTTAGTTGCTGGATTATTTCCATCTCCTGCTCTCTCTGGTCAAAATCCACCCCGTGGGCACTAGCCCCCTGCACGGCCAGCTTGCACGACTTGGCCCCGCAGGAAGCTGCTGGGAGAGCCAGGGCCTCTGAAGTTTGGGTCCAGGCCAGCTAGTGTCCAGGAGCAGCAGTCTCTCTTTGTCAGCTGGCGCTGACACGGGGGCTTCTTGGTCTGTGCCGAGTGTCCAGGCTTTAAGGCCAAGGTAAGGTGGGACTTGTCACTAAGGCCACTCTGGACAGGAAGCAAGGCACGTGAGCTGAGCAGACGTAGGGGTGGGGACGCTTGAACTGGGTCTGGGACCGTGCCTCTTCTCCCTTTGGAGCTGAGTGCTCCGTGAAGGCAGGGGCTGTGGCTTGCTCCTTGCCCGCCCCTAGTGCCCATCACAGAGCCTGGCACAACGTGGGTGTTAGTGAATGTTCATGCATGTGGCAAACATCTGTCACTTTGGTTGCTACGGAGCATATGAAGAATATCTGTGTGTTTCTGCACAATTAGGGCTTTCTGAACAAACTTTCCTGAAACCTGGGCCAGACTTAAGAGCAAAACTTAAAGTTGTTTACAAATGTTTAGATGAGAGAACTCCAGAGAGATGTACCTAATCATGGAGGAATGTGTTTACATTTCCAGGGAGAATGGAGCTTCTCAGGTACTCAGTCCCTGCCGGGCTGACTTACATACCACAGGGCTGCAGTGAGGATTCAGGCCCACCCAGTTTCCAAGGAGACCCTTCCAGGAGGGGCAGGGGACAGCTGCCTCCTTCCCCTCTGTAAGCAGAGAAACTTCATTTTTCATTCATTCCTCATTTATGAAACAGATTTTGTATACACAGGAGATTTTTCTGACTTTCATTATATCACCCCAAGGGTGAGAATTAGGGTGTGGGGAGTCAAGTGATTATTATTTGTCTTTTAAGTGAATAATGATAATCTATCTGATGTAGTCACCTTGTGTGCACATTCAGTATAAAATTAATAAACATGAATACTACAAATCCAACAGCTGTCCAGCATCTGAACATCCTTCCTATATTGTAGGGGCCCCCAAACAGGGAGAAACAGACAGGAAACCTAAGGAGGAGAGAGTCCCGTCCAGCCCCTTGGCACTGGAGTGTGGGCACGCATTCTAAGTGTAGCTGATTAGCTGCTCCTTCCTGGCTTTGACCTTTGAAAGACGTCTGGTCATTAGGGATTATTGAAGACGGGGGTGAGGTCTTCAGTGGCCCGGCAGCAAGTGTCCAGATAGCAATACAAGAAGGCTTCATCCCTCAGCAGACACTTCGTGGGCAGCATCTTCAGTGCGCTTGGCTTCCCTTACTTCCTGTCAAAGTCTGGCTCTCAAGCCATCCCATCATGTCTTACAGCTTCCTGATACCCTCCATAGATTCCTTTTCCTCTTGGATTAGCCAGGACCCATTTTCTGAGTTTGAGAAAGAGAGAGAGAAGGAAGGAAGGGAGGGAGGGAGGGAGGGAGGAAGGAAGGAAGAGCCTGACTGACACAGCTGAATTTCACTTGCTGTTGAATGTGTATGATTAAATCTCAAGCCAGCTGTAAGGTTGAAAGGTTGAGGTCTCTCTCTATTTCTCTTTCTCTCTCTCTCTCTCCAGTGGAGATAAATAGCAGCACCAGCCTTGGGCATGTCCTGACCTCTGGCCATCAGCCTTCTGGAATGTTGGAATGCCCAGCTGTGTTATCTGATAGCGGGTAACATTCTCTCTACCTTCAGGAGCAAACTATTATTTATGCCTGCAGGACCTCAGGAACTCAACTGGCTGAGATTAACACCATCATAGGGGGCTAACCTTGGAGAAGCGCTGAAGTCTATTATTTGGGGCCGATCAAGATTTGGCCTCTCCCACATGACCCCTGTCTTTATCAGTCTGGAGATTTCACCACCCTCCCAGCCCCTCACACCTCTGCACCTTTGCTCAGGTAGGGCTCCTGGAAGCCGACCCCCTCCTCTGCCTAATGGGATTATGCCCTCCTACATGGCCCAGGTCACCTCTGCAAAACACCACCCACTCCCAATCCAGAATGAACACTTACCATTCACTATTCTGTGTTCTATTTCAGTGCTTTTTGTACTGATTATAAACACAATTGGTTCTATGCCCTCTGATAACTTTATTGAACTACAAGTCTGTTGAATCCGTAGCAACTCTACACTACTGGTCACCTACTAATGCTCAATAAGTGTTTGTTGATAGAATAAACGAATGGATTCAGTTTAGTCCTCTCATTTGACAGATGAAGAAAGTGGGACTCAAAGAAAGAAGTATTAACTTGCTCCAAGTAATACAGCCAGTAAATAGTGGAGCTGGGATTTTAAATCAGGTCAGTCTGAATCCTCAGTACTATGCTCTTTCCATTTCTATGCCTTCACCATGATCATCATAATCACTGTGATCGCCATCGACATCACCACCTCCACCACCATCACACCACAGTCGTACAACCATCATGACTACTATCGCAACATCACCACCACCAGTACCACCATCACCACCACCACAATTACCACCAACATCACCACAACCACCATCACCAGCATCACCGTAATCACCACCACCTCCTCTACCATCACCACCATCATCACAATCACAACCATTACCACTGCCACTATTGCCATCAACACAAACATCACTGCCACTATCATCAGCACTGTCACCCCCACCATCACCACCACTGCCGCCACTACCAACACTATCAGCATCACCATGAGCTTCACCACCACCACCAACATCACTACTACCAGCACCTCCATTGACATCTCAATTACCCCCATCATGACTATCACCACCACCACCATCATTACCACTGCCATCACTTCTACCACCAGTTCCACCACCATCTTCATCATTGTCATTGTATCCAAAGCTCATTCAAAGAGTTTTAGAGTGCTGAGTCCTCTTCACTTTCTCAACTCCTGTTCAGTTGTTAACAAAATCAGCTTTCCCAATGCAGTTTGTCCCCAGATGTGTCAATGTAAATCTTTCTCTGGTTGGTTTCCTACAGGACTTTCTGTGGCTGTATCAGCCAGACCGTTGGTACACATAGAGTGTTGTGTGGATGCTAAACAGGGCTCCCTGTCCATGAGGAGCACATTGAACAGCCAGGAAAGCATGCTCAGAGCACAGAGTTAGGCAGCATGGCTCCTCGCTTCACCTGAACTACCTGACGTAGTGGGTCCTAAAGTCAAAGTGGCCTGGTTTCAAATCCTGACTCTGCCTTTAAATGGCTCCGTAACTCTGAGCCAGGCCTCTCCACACTTCATCCATAAAATTAGATGAGTAGCACCTATTCCTAGACTTGTTGGGAGAAGAAACGAGATAACGCCTGTAACGTGGTAGCTCAGAGCTGCCAGGTATCAAGTGTCTACTATTAGTTCTGTCTGCCCCGAGTCTAGCACAGAGCTTGGCCCGTTGGTCCTATTGATTGATCTCCCCTGAACTCCTCTCCCCAGGCTGTGTGATCAATCTCTTCCAAAGGTAGAAAGAGCCACAAGGGTTGAAAGGAAGGAGTGACAGAACTCAGCTGGAAGCTGAAGGTGGGGCAGGAGGCACTGATCAAAGGGGACTTCATTGGTGATTGAGCTCACTTTGAGGCGTAGGCAGGGTTTCCCTTGGCCCAGATGGATGGGAAGAAAAGGCAGATTTATTGTCCCTTCTCTGCCTTATTTTTGAGCCTCGACCATTGTACAGTTCATGCTGCAGGATGCCCACCACAGAGCTGACTTGCAAAAAAGCTGTTGAATGAATAAATATAAAGTGACTTTATTTACATATTATGCTATGACCACCACTAAACTGGGCACCCCTGAGAGCAGGAACCACACCTTCTTCCTCTCTGTACCCCAGCACCCAGCAGTGTCCAACACATTGGCAGTGAGCTGTGTTTGCAAGCAACGTAACACAACTCCAGATATTTAAGCAGAAAAGGAACACATTAAAGGATCTTGGGTATCTCACTGCATCTCTGGGAGGCCCGGAGAACCTGGCTTGGAGACTACACAGCCTTGAGCAAGGCCACAGAAGGTGCACGGGCTTCAGTAGTTGTGGCACGCGGGCTCAGTAGTTGTGGCACACAGGCTTAGTTGCTCTGTGGCATGTGGGATCTTCCTGGACCAGGGCTCGAACCTGTGTCCCCTGCGTTGGCAGGTGGATTCCTAACCACTGCACCACCAGGGAAGTCCCTGTGCTGAGCATTTTCCACACTTTCTCTCCCTTAACCACCAGCACATCCCTGTTAGGTTATGTACTGTCCCATTTTACAGATGAAATCCGCCTTAGACTTGCTCAAAGCCACACAGGTAACAAGAGGAGGAACTAGAATTTGAACCCAGATGTGCCTGTCCCCTGAACCAGAGTTCTCGCCTGCTAAGCTCTTTTTCAAAGCAGAGCTGAGCCCTAGGGATATGGCTGCAATGGCCATGAGTTAGCAGGATGGACTGCAGAGGGACATGGGGGCTGCAAGACCATTTAAGTAGCAGAGCATCCTCCAAGCTTTACGTGGCTACTATCCTTTTGGTCTCACTTGCCCCTTACTCAATTCTGAATTCCTCAGGTCGGAGACTACTTTAATTTACCTTTGCCGCCAAGCCACTGGCTCAGGGCCCGGCCCCCAGTAGACCCTCCGTGATGTGAGTTGAGTGAATTGATTGGATGCCCTGTGTGTTTCCAAGACAACAGGCCCGTCCCATTCATCTCTGCAGCCCTAGGGCCTGGCACTGGGTCTGGCACGTGGAGGGCCCTGAATGGCCGCCTGGTGCTCACCAGGCTCCTCATAAACCCAAAACCTTCTCCAAGGAGACTTTAGGCCTCGACTCCCTCCCTGTCTTAACCTCATCAGAAAATTACCTCCCCGTTTGTCTCATCCTCGTGGACAATTTAACCTTCCTAGGTCACCATGTGCTTCTTGTTCTTCTCCGCTGGAACCTGATTAGAACATCGACTTGATCCCCTTTTAACAGCTTGTGTCCTGGCAGCTCTCCAAAGCATGGTGTCAGCTCTTTGCCTGCATCATTTCTAATTCTAACAACCCAAACGGGGGTATTATCTCCCTTTTCCAGAGGAGGAAATGGAGAGGAAGTGCGAGCAATTTGCCTAATAATTGAAAAAGTCTGATTAGAAACCCAAATCCTGTTAATTCTAAAACTTGGACTTTAAGGCCTGTCTACGGGTCTCACATTAAAAGAAAAGTGTTTAACAGCTTCATCCATTCTGTGTGTGTGTGTGTGTGTGTGTGTGTGTGTGTGTGTGTGTGTGTGTGTATGTATTTGCTGCTATGCCCAGGCACTCACTCCGATAGATGCCAGACTCATCGTAATGACCCAGTGGCCGCCCTCCAGGAATTCAGAATCTAGAGGGGATGTTTTGTTTATTTTTAAATTAATATATCATAGAGTATCTTGGCCAAGGTCCAGTTATTTTAACAGAGAGAGTTTAGTGTAAAGAAATATAAGGTCAGTTAATGTTGTTAACTCTGTAGCTGAAGAGTCAAGAAGGAAACACTTAGGAGGAAGTAAGTGCAAGAAGCTGCTGACTCCGAGGGCTGGGGGACACAGGGAAGAGGTTGGAATTATTCAAAGTAAACACTTGGAGGAGGGCCCCGTGGACCTGGGACCCAACCCCTGGGGAAGGGGGGCTGGTCACTGGTGCTGGTGCCTGTGAGGATGTTCTGCAAGGACTGGGAAAAACTGCAGACTGGATCCAGCTGCTGCTACAGGGAGGAACTGCTACTGCAATAGAAGCACTGCTGGGTTATGCTCACAGGGAGAGGATGGCAGACACAAGTCCTCTGGAAGCAAATAGGAGGGAGCAAGTCCCTTCTTCCCCCTTCCCCTCGCCCACTCCAGCTGATGGCTGAGCAGCCTTTCTCCCTCTCTCCCCCACTCTGTCTCTCTCTTTGTCTCTCTGCCTCTGTCTCTCATCTCTTGAGCACATGCACAGATCCTAATGTAGGGCCAGTGGGCAAAGCAGAACAGTGTAGTTTGCAGAATCCCATCTCCAGTATCCAAAGCCAAGCGTAGAAAGACAGGTTTGGAGCTGAGAGGCGATAACTTAATAACTGACACACAGGGTAGGAAAGGGTCTGGACTGGAAATCAGGGTTCCTGAACCTTCTCCTGCCCCTTCCACTAACTTGCCATGTGGCTTGAAGTATGTTGCTTTACTTCAAGCTTTGGTTTCTTCTGCTGCAGAATGAGAGGGGTGCTCTGAACTCCTGCTTCTCAAACTGTGGTCCTCAGACTAGAAGCCTTGGAATCCCTTGGGAGCTTGTTAGAAATGCAGACGTTCTGATCCCACCCCGACGTCCTGAATCAGAATCTGCATCTTGGCAAGATTCCCAGTGCACGGTCAAGTTTGAGAAGCAGTGCTCAGAGTGCCCCTCCTAGCCAGGCCCAAGGCTGGCAAGCATAGCAAGGCCAGGGACAGGACCGAGGCTCGTGGTCAGACAGGTCTGACTCGAATTCTGCCATGGGAGCTGGCAAGTTGCTTACCTTCTCTCAACTTCAATTTCCTCATCTTAAAAAAAAAAAAAAAAAGGAGAGGGATTTCATGAAACTCATGGGATCACAGTAAGGATGAGACAAGGTGAAATATGCAGAGTCTCCAGACACCAGCAGGAGGGCCTCAAGAAGACTTTTATAGAATCTGTTACAGAATCAGTGTACCAGTATGGGTCAGGACATCAGGACAGTCAGTCTTCCTGGGAGCAACCCTGAAACCGGACCTCAGTGAATTCACAGGACATCAACAGATTAACCACACTCCAAGGAAACTGGCATCTGAAGAGACTTCTTAAAAAGCCAGAAATGTCAAACATTTGTTCTCATCTCTAGAATAACCAGTGTGCACCTAGGAATGCCTCGTATTGGTTGTGTGCTCTTGAAGTCATGATGACTCTTCTCCTGGCCTCAGTTCCCACATCTGTAAAATGGGATCATTTTGTAATTTTCCCATGGTGGACATTACTTATATAATGAAAAGACATTTGCATAGTCGTTTATTTTTTAAAGAATGACTCCAATGCTTCCGGCTTGGGGACTGTACTGGTTGTGTCACATGCCGGGATAGGGCCTTTGGGAGGACAAACAGCAAAAACTTCAGGCATGCTGAGGTTGGGGTTCCCGCAGGACTCCAAGAGGAGATGTCCAGTAGCATTGTCTATACAGGATGAGAATGGGGTATGTTTGTATATGTGTGCCCGATATGCCTCACTCACTTCCTCAGTGTACAAATGTGGTCACATCTTTGTTTTTCAAATTAACTGCTCAAGCCCCCACCTGCCCTTCTTAACAGAAAGTCCAATATCTCTCTGTTAAGAGACCTGTTTCCTTCCCAACTACCCAAGAACTCGGAGGATTGAAGTCCTTACGTCACTGTTGTAATGACCCACCACTGTCAGATGGTGTCACTGTTCATCACCACTCCAGCTGCAGCCCATAGAGGCCAACAACCCTCTCCTTCATTTCCCCAAACAGAAGAGCAGAGCTAAGCACTGCCCCGAACCAGCCCTCCCCGTCCCTCGGTGGATGCTTATCCACCGGATCCCTGGGGCGAGCTGTCGGTTGAGGCTTTTGCCCTTTCCACCAGCTCCAGGACCAGGGACAAGCTCGTGGGGTCCACCTGCTGGGTGTCTCTACCTTCAGATCTCAAGGAGAAGGGGATGAGGAGGGGGCCCTCTTCTCCCCAGCGGTGCTGGATTCTTATGTAAATTGGCCCACATTCCCCTCTGATCCTCTGCTTATCTGAGCCTGGGTCCAGAGACCCTGCACAGAGCCAAGGTCAGTGCCAAGGCGTCTTCCTTAGGAACAGCATTTCTGTCTTGCCGGACACCTGGTGCCCAGAAAGGTTTGGGAGCCTCTGTGTGTGGGTGAAGAGTGAGGTCACAGCAGGGGTGGGGTGTTGAGCACTAGGAGAGCCATGGGCCAAGGAGGGGGCCCTGAGCTCCACCAAGGCTGGGAAGAGGGAGGGAGGGGGCAGTGCCAGGTGGGAGGCTGAGCAGACTGGTGGAAGGAGGGCATGGGTCACAGGCCAGGGGGGACAGGGTTTCAAGGAGAGAGGACCAAGAGGGCAGGGAGGAGGCTTGAAAGGACCCTCTGAGTCAGGCAATTCTAAAGTCATGGGTGGTCTCGATGCAAGCGTTAGGAGGGGGTCACGGGAGCCTAAGTGAGGTTGCAGTGGGATTAGGAATGAGGAAATGGGCAGAAGTATGTGTAACTTACCCAAGGATCGTGTCTGTAAAGAGAAGCCAGAGTTGGGGTAGGGAGGGGGGCAGGTCCAGAGAAGGCTTTGCTATTACAGGGGGGTGCCTGTGAAGACAGCACACAGAGGGGTAATTGACTTGACTGAGGGAGGAGAGAGAGGGATTGAGGGCAAATGTTGGGAGGAGACGGAGAGGAACAGGAAGGGTAGGTTGGCCCCATCTTGGGTCATCATGTGATACCAGCTTAAGGACCCTGCTTGTAGCCAGCAGGGAGCCATGGAGCTGGTAGAGCAGGGGCTGTGCTTGGAGAAGATCATGTGGCTGGATGTTTACTTCACATTTAACCAAGCTGGAGTTCTCTGGGGTTGACGTTATGTTTTAAGCCGACATACCAAATGAATACCAGTGATCTAATTAAGATATATATTTCTACACTCTGACTTCTCAACCCTATCATCTCCACAACAATCTGAGCCACATTTCTGTGCTGGTGAAGAAAGGCAGGACTTGACTTGGGCTAAGGTATTCATTCACTTGACCTTTATTACAAAGATAAAGTTGTCAGTTTCTTCTGGGGAATCAAAATGTTCTAATTAGACTAGATATGATGATGGTTGCACAACTCTGTAAATATACTAAAAAACCATTGAATTGTACACTTTAAACAGGCAATTTTTTTTTTTTTTAAAGTAATACCCCAAATTAGTGAACTCATCTTTATGGCAGATTTGTGATGAGAAATTTTTTTTTTTTTAAATAAATTTATTTATTTATTTATTTTTGGCTGCGTTGCGTCTTCATTTCTGTGCGAGGGCTTTCTCCAGTTGCGGTGAGCGGGGGCCACTCTTCATTGCGGTGCACGGGCCTCTCACCGTCGTGGCCTCTCCCATTGCGGAGCACAGGCTCCAGACGCGCAGGCTCAGTAGCCGTGGCTCACGGGCCTAGCCGCTCCGCGGCATGTGGGATCTTCCCGGACCGGGGCACGAACCCGTTTCCCCTGCATTGGCAGGCGGATTCTCAACCACTGCGCCACGAGGGAAGCCCTAAACAGGCAAATTTTATCATATGTAAATTCTATCTCAGTAAATCCGCTAAAATTTTTTTCATACCCAACTAATGGGCAGCCGCCTATGAAGCACCAAGCCAAGGGGAACAATAGGTTTTCCAACCTATGATGAAAGAGTACTGTCTTCCTGGAGGCTCCAGCTCTCCCAAGCTGCCTACACACATTGCTCTCTCCTACCGACATTTGCAGCCCAGCACTGCTAGCCCACGCTCCACAGGTCCACAGCCAGTGCTAGGCTGAGTTTTCATTGCTGTGGAACAGAGTTCTAATTATAGAACATCTGACCTTCCCCGTGGCATCCCCACAACCTAGCAGATTGTCTAACACATTGTAAGTGCTCAGTAGATATTTATTGAATGAATGAAAGAATGGCATAGCTGGAAGGAACATAAAGATTTCTTTTTCATATCACTAACTTTAGGGACAAGAGTACTGATGCTCAGAGAGGTTAAGTGAACTGACCCCTTAGCGAATAAGAGGCAGTGAGTTCAGTTCAACATGTCCTTAGTGAGCATTTGTCTATAAAGATTTATTCTGAGGACTGTGAGTGATACCAACACAATGAAGGTGAAGTTCTCACTCTCCACAAATAGGGGATTTAAACTGCGTCATGCCCGTACAGGAGAAGGGAAGAGATGCTGAAAAAGTCCTTGAATCAGGCTCTGAGCAGGAGCCGTGTATTCGCCAGTCTCCTTCAGTCTCCATAATTTTATTTTCCCCAATTTACAGATGAGGACGTTTAATCTCAGGGACATGAGACACTAGAGGAAGATTCAAAATTTGAACGCAGGTCTATCTGATGGCAAAATCTAAGCTCTTTTCCTAACACTATTATAATTCAAGAAATAAAGGCCAAATGAGTTCAAAGGAAGAAGTTGCCTGCATCTCTTGGAGATGAGAGAGTACTTGATTGAAAACTTTGACAGAAAGCCATGAGGTGGAGGGAGGGTAAGGAGATGGGTGGCCGTTTTGGATGGAGAAAATGCAGAAGGAACTTCATGTATGAAGAAGGGCCCATAAATCAGTTTAGCTGGAACTAGAGTCCATGTCAGGCAAGAGCGAGGACAAGGGGTGAGTGGGAACTTAGGGCCCTATCATATGCAGACCCTTGAAAGCCAGGAAGAGAAACTTGCACTTACTTTGAAGATAGTGTTTCAACAGGGAGATGGCGCATATAATCAGAGCTGGGCTTTGGGAAGAGTAACCTATCAGTGTATGCAGGTCAACTTACAAAAGTGAGAAACTGGAGGGAGGGAATCAGGAAGTTGCTGAAATCATGCAGGGCCAGAAATAAATGGGTGTTCGGTGGAGTTGGAAAGGAGACAATGGTTTATATTGCTATAATGTACACGTGTGTGGATATGATCCATCTGTGCTATAATTATATAATTGCTGAGTACATCTACTCAGTAATAATAAGAGATATTTACTGAGTCCTTACTGTGTACCGGGCACTTTGCTAAGTGCTTTATAAGCACAAATTCATTTACTACTCATAGCAGACTTAAGTGGATACTGTTATTATCCCCATTGTACAGATGAAGAAATTGAGGCTTAGAGAGAATAGGAAACACATGCCAGGTCATATAATTAGCAACTGAAGAAAATGGGACTCAACCCAGATTTGTTTGACTCCAGAGTCCATACTGTTACCCACCTGTTACATACTCAGTCCTCATGGCTACCTCTTCCTGGCTCAGCCTCCCCTAAAATAAGAAGATTTTGATGGAAATTTAAGGGCAACCTCATACAGTGGAAAGAACATGAGACCAGGAGTGCCACAGGCCTGAGTGTGGAATCCTGGCTCAGCTACTCACCAGCTGAGGGATATTGGACAGTTACTTGACCTCTCTGACCTTACTCTTTCTGTAAAATGGAGATAAGAGACCAACTTCCCAGGGTTGTTGAGAACATTAAAAATGAGGAGATATGGAATATCCCTAGGCAGTGTGTGGCACATAGTATCAAGTGTTCAATAAATGGTGGTTGTTAATAATGAGAGTAAAGGGGCCTTCACATGAGGGCAACCAGGCTGATGAGAGGACTAGAGATCGAGCCATGTGAGGACCACTGACGATCAGTGGCTGTGCTCACCTGGAGAAGGGAGCTATAATCGTCACCTTCAAATGTAGACAGTGTGTTGTCAAGTGCCAGGAGACAGGGAAGAATCATTCTGGGTGGCTCAAGAGGGCAGAACTGGGACCAGCGAGACCCGTCCAGGAGTTTCTAACCACCTGAGGTGACTCACATTGAAACAGGCTTCTTTGCGAGGTGGTTGGGATCCTGCCATTGGAGGGTTTCCAGAGAGCATCTGTGCCATCCATCTAGAAGGGATGCTTTGGGGGACGTCCCTGGCTGTCCAGTGGTTAAGACTCCATGCTCCCGATGCAGGGGGCACAGGTTCAATCCCTGGTCAGGGGACTAAGATCCTGCATGCCACAAGGCACAGCCAAAGGAAAAACAAAATAGAAGGGATGCTTTGCAACCGTGGTTCTTCTCAAACTTGGGTGGGTCAGCATCCCATGGAGGGCTTGTGAAAGTACAGGTTGCTGGGCCCGCTTCCAGAATTTTTGCTTCACTAGGCCTGGGGTGGGGCCTGAGAATGTGCATCTGTAACCAGTTCCCAGGGGTGCTGCTGCTGATCTGGGCCCACGCTTGGAGAACCTCCACTCGAGAAAGCAGTAGTTTCTAAATCCCAGGCCCATTTGGTCGGTCCATAGCAACACTTCCAGAAGGTGCAGCAAAGTCAGAAAAGTCATGAAATGCAGCAAGTGCTTTGCAATGCCAAATGTGTTCAGTTTGAAGGACTGTCCTTTATTCCGAGACTGTGACTTTCCTACTTTCTCCGACGTTAAAGTTTCCTTCCTTTCGTGGAAAGATGATAACAGATGGTGGTTCTCTCGTTAGTTTCTTGGTTTCTTTACATGGCAAAATAACAAGCTGGCAGCCCTGTCATGGTCTTCAATTTTTTAAAACATCTTTTTGGTCCGTGTACTTCTAAAATTGAGGACACGCTGCTCCTGGGCATGTAAGAGTTTAGACTGAGCTTCTCTAAGAGATGCCATCCAAAGTTAAGCTCAGGGGTCTTTTAAAAAGGCATTACACACCTCTTTGCCTGGCTGAACTGCTTACTCGGAACATATTTGACCTTTTGTTGATGCTTCAAGGTATTATTATGCACATCTATTACTATAAAGAGCTGTCAAACCCACAAACATGCCCTCAGGGAGGCTACTTAGCAAAGGACTGTTTGTCCCTCATTAAACCACCCAGACTGCTTTTCAGTTGTGAGTAGCAGTCCTGCTGCCTCTGCAATTCACTCTCACCCCATCCGCTGTTGTCTATTCTTCCACCCATCGCCCACAGAATGTCAGGCCACCAAGCTTATGAAATCAGTGGTTTCATTTTACACATTTTTAAGTCAGTAGTCTGTGACTTTGGGACTGTTTATCTCTGCCAAGGAATGAGGCCATAGGCCCAGTACATGATCAAAGAGATTTGCCCCTTTCTTCTGGGAAATGATGACAGAGAATATTCACTGGGAATTTACCACCTGCCAGGACTTATCTAGAGTGGATAAGTAACTTGCCCAAGGTTAATATATGGAGGAGTCAGGATTCAAATCAGAACTACGGGAATGAAATTGGTACAGCTAACCTCTACTCCACCTGCCTTCAGGGGTGTTTGCAATGCTGAGCAGCTGGAGGTCTGAGCACTGAATAAATGAAGGTTCATAGATGTTATTGTTTGTATGTGATGCTTAGTCGCTGATAATTTTTTAAGGGATGTACAGATTTTGTTGGGAGAAATTGAAATTATTCTGATTCAAGAATCAAGATGGAGAACAGCTAACTTCAGGACACTGGCCCTGTGCTGGGCACTGGGCACTGGGCAACTAGGAGACAGCTCTTTTGTCCCCAGGAGCTCACAGCCCAGCTGCAAGAGAGGAAAGCAGGACTGGGTATGGGAAGGGAGGAGCAGGAGATTGCTATTTTTGTGAAAAAACCTCTTACTGTGCTTTGGCCTGTTGAACTATATGCTTGTGGCCTTCGCTGAAGTTGAACAAAGCCTGGACCCATACCATTTGTGTGTGCCTGGTTCATGATAGCTTTCCTAGGAGGTCAATGCCCAGAATCTTATTCTCTTTGTCCAGCTCCCTAACCTCTCCAAACACTGACATAACAAGGGCACATCAATGCCTACATTACAGTGTTATGAAGGTTATATTAAGATGATGGATGAGTCATGCCTGGTACAACAGGTGCTCATTTCTTCTCCTTATGATGATGATGATGCCAGAAAAATTTCCCTCCCTTTTAAGTATTCTGCATAATTGGACCACTCATAAGGCATTTAGCATATTCTACTTTGTACTGTTATATACTGTATTTTTTTTTTTTTAATTATTATTTATTTATTTATTCATTCTTGGCTGTGTTGGGTCTTCGTTTCTGTGCGAGGGCTTTCTCCAGTTGTGGCAAGCAGGGCCACTCTTCATCGCGGTGCGCGGGCCTCTCACTATCGCGGCCTCTCTTGTTGCGGAGCACAGGCTCCAGACGCGCAGGCTCAGTAGTTGTGGCTCACGGGTCTAGTTGCTCCGCGGCATGTGGGATCTTCCCAGACCAGGGCTCGAACCCGCATCCCCTGCATTGGCAGGCAGACTCTCAACCACTGCGCCACCAGGGAAGCCCTTATATACTGTATTTAATTGTATTATGATATTGTATTTAAATGTAGAGCATTGAGAATTGTGCCTGACAAAGAATCATGTTCCATAAATATTAGCTGCTATGATTATTATGATTGGCATTGCTTTTTCTGCATATATATCTTACCTACCACACTATGACCCATGGGACAGAGGTCCTGTTGGATGTATCCATCTTTGCTCTCCCAACCTGTTCCCGGCAGTGATAGGCACATAGTAGACATTTGACCAATATTTTTGGAATGAACTATGGCCTATCTTATATAGTTATGAATATGTATATGACATTCCCAGAATTTCACTAACAGTTGTGTTTGTCTCTCAGTTGTATAGTACTCACATTCTGCCTTACTTTATAGTTAGCTTTTGTCATGTCTCCCCATTAATCCATGATCTTCCCATGGACAAGGACCGTGTCTCTATAACCTAAGACCCAGTTCAGTTTGCTGTATGGAGTTAAAGGTGGATACACAGAAAAGTGTTTATATGAAATAAATGAAACTTAAGCTTCAGGGCCCCTCACTTACCGGAGCACCTCCTGAATCCCTGGTTAATGAGTGTCCTCAATTCAAAAAGTAGAGATTATTCACTGCATGAGAAAATTTGAAATGCTTTGAAAACTTACAGCTCATAATTGAGAGAAACTTAATAGAGATTTTTCCGAATTTGATAATGATCCGAAAAAATTTGCCATGACATTGACAATAGCTACTTATATACCAAAACGTTTCCAAACTATCAATAATAAAAAGCAACTGTTGATTAGCCATGTTGGAAGAAAGACTGAATTATCGTTTTATATTTGTGGTACCTGTCAGCTTCTTAAAATGTATAATTTGTGATTTTTTTTCTCATTCTAAATAAGTAACCACATTGATGTTTCATAATTTTGTGGTCTTTTCCTTAAAAGGAGCATCCTGAATTGTATAAAACTTAGACTCTGGGAATTCCTTGGTGGTCCAGTGGTTAGGACTCCACGCATTCACTGCAGAGGGTGTGGGTTTGGTCCTGGTCGGGGAGCTAAGATCTTGCGAGCTGCATGGCGCAGCCAAAACAAACAAACAAACAAGCTTAGACTCCATAAAACCTGGAAATATCCTTGTTGATACAGGTTGCTTGTTAAAATAATAATCTGACTGTATTACTCTGAAATTTTTAATGTTTTTTCTGGCCCCCAAATGAAGTCCAGAATCATTACCGTGGCCTAACTCCTGCCTGTCTCCTCCACTCTTCCCCTTGTTCCTTAAGCTCCAGCCACACAGGACTTCTTCCTATGGGTCCTCCCAGGCCCAAAGCCTTCCTTCCAGGAGGCTATTTCCTCCGTCTTGACCAAGTCTCACCCCCAGTCGTTGCCCGGATGATGCCTGTTCACTTTTCAGGTTTCTCAGGCAAACTGTCCCTTCTCCCCCAGACAAGATCTTGTTAAAATGAAGATTCTGATTCTGTAGGTCTGGGGTGGAGCCTAAGATTCTGCATTTCTACCAAGTTCTCGGGTGAATCAGGTGTTGCCAGTCCAAGGACCACATTTTGAGTAAGAGGCTCTGGACCTCATGAAGTCCCTTGCTTTACTACCCTATGTTCCTCTACTGTGCAACTTGTGTACTGTGTTCAAAAACATGTATGATAACGAAAATTCACTGGAACTTTGCGCATCATAACAAAACTTTGAAAATAAATGTCCTTCAATAGAGGACTGATTGAATAAATTAAGCCACACACACATATACCCCCGTACACATACATACAAACACACACTGGAATACAAGGAAACCATTAAAAATGTCTATAGCCTATGGTTCAGTTTTTATAAAGCAAACTGTAAAGCTCATGTTGAGTTGATCTTGTTTGGGAAATTATGTACATATATGTACGTGGCCCAGAGGTATGTCTAGGAGGATGTTCATGAATATGGGAACTTCAGTTGTCTCTGGATGATGAACCATTTGAGGTGATTTTTTACTTTCTTTTCTGGCTTTTTTTGTATAATTTGAATTGTTTAGAAGAATATACCCCACATTTCAAAAGCAATAAAGCTATTTTTACACAAAATATAATAAGTTATAGTATTATTAACCTCCTTTTTAAAAATATTGCTCCTTCTAAAACAGCCATGCCTTTAGAACAGTCACGACAAATTAGTAAGGGCTAATTTGCTAGATTGATTCATTAACATCTTGGAAAGAAGACAACAGTGCCCTAAAGGCAAAGGATCAGAAAATGGACTCTGATGGCTTGTCCACTACTTACCCCAGTGATGTCCAGTTATCATTTCTTTGCCCCAGACCCAAAGACCATAGACTCACTCTCTCAGTCAGTATAACAGAATACTATAGAGTGGGGAGCTTAAACAACAGACATTTATTTCTCACAGTTCTGGAGGCTGGAAGTCTGAGATCAGGGTGCCAACACGGTAGGGTTCTTGGTGAGGGCCTTCCTCTTGGTCCACAGGTGGCTGTCTTCTCACTGCACCCTCACATGGCAGAGAGAAAGAGCTCTGGTCCTATCACCTCCTTATAGGGGCACTAATCGCACCATGATTAGCTCTTCCCTCAGGACCGCATCTAACTCCAATTACCTCCCAAAGCCCTGACCTCCTAATACCATCACATTGGGGGTTAGCGTTTCAACTTATGAATCTGAGGGGACACAAACATGCAGTCCATAGCACTCATCTTTTCTCCTACTCTGCCCCCAGCCTATCACTTTACAGTTGGCCCTCCATATGTGCAGTTCTGCATCCACAGATTCAACGCACTGGGAATCAGGTGATACTGTAGTATGTATCTAGTGAAAAAAATCTACACATAAGCGGACTCGTGCAGTTCAAACCCATGTTGTTCAAGGGTCAACTGTATATACATATATATATAAAATGTATACAACTCTTCATGTGCTTCCATAGTACCCTAATTCCTTATCATAGTACTTAACACATTGATTCATAATTGCCTATTCATTTGTCCAGATCCCCCACAATGATCTGTCAGGACAGTGATTGTGTCTAGTTCACTACTGTATCCCCAGTACCTTGCACGATTCCTGCACATCAGTAATCACTGAAGACTGCAGACACGGTTAATTTCCATCTAAAATTGATTCCCCTTCTCCTCCAGGATGTTGCTGTATCTGATGGAGCCCCTGGAACCGTGGCCACTCTGGCCATTATCAGGGAAGCTAACCGGGAAAGACAGAAAAGCAGAAGACAGGAAGAACCGGGTCTTTCAAGAAGTCATTGAGGGAATTCCCTGGTGGCGCAGTGGTTAAGAATCCGCCTGCCAATGCAGGGGACACGGGTTTGAGCCCTGGTCTGGGGAGATCCCACATGCCGCGGAGCAACTAAGCCCGTGCGCCACAACTACTGAGCCTGCGCTCTAGAGCCCATGAGCCACAACTACTGAGCCCATGAGCCACAACTACTGAAGCCCACGTGCCTAGAGCCTGTGCTCTGCAACAAGAGAAGCCACCGCAACAAGAGAAGCCACTGCAACGAGAAGCCTACGCACTGCAACGAAGAGTAGCCCCTGTTGGCCGCAACTAGAGAAAAGCCCTCGCGCAGCAATGAAGACCCAACGCAGCCAAAAATAAATAAATAAATAAATAAAATAAATAAAATTAAAGAAAAAAAGTCATTGAGCTAATGACTTAACCAACTCTGGGTCAACCTACACTCAGACTTCTGGCTATATGAGAGAATAAACACCCTTATTGTTGCTGCTGTTTGAGTTATAAAGCATCACCAGTGAGAGGTTGAGGAAACGAATGAATGACTCTGACCACTAGCATAAGAAAGCCAGCTCCCCTAGAATGGAGTTAAAGTCTTGTCCTGGAGACTTCAAAAACTGCTTACTGTTCTTAAGATACTCAAGGTGATAAGACAACAAAGTCTTGATTATCTGGAAGTTAGCTTATTATGGTTTTCCAGATAAACTGGGCTTTTAGGCAAAAGCTGCACTTTGCAAGGGAAAAGAATCTCTTATTAGGGCTTCATTTAAAAACAAAGATAATATTCTTAGAGATGTTTCAGAGTCAATACACATTCAGTCCAATCTCCTAAATGTTAGCACGTGTAAGCATAACTTGGAGACCTGTTAAAAAGCTGACTCCTGGGACTCACCTGGGGAGATTTTGATTCAGTGGGATGTGGTGGGGTCCTGGAATCTGCATTTTAGCCAGCAAGCTGATGTGGATGGTCTCAGACCACACTTCAAGAAACCCTATTCTAAAGCTTGCACTTCGTATCTCTAGAACCTAACCACAAGATATGGTGTTTCACACAATAAGGGAAGCCAAACATGACTGTCTCTCTACAGGATTGTGGTGGAATGTAAATGACACTGGATTTAATCTTTTGCTTTGTTTCAAGGGAGCAGATTCAAGTGATGGAAAGATCCAGAAAATGGGAGCCATATCTGGGCTTCTCTATTCACCAGAATAAGACACTGATCAGGCAAGTCTCTCAAGCTCTCTCTGTCTGAATGACCCCATTTATTAAAAACAACTCAGATTAATAGTTCTCTGTATTGCTACCCCTCAGATTGGTTGTGAAGACCAGATGATCTCAGTAGCTGTACTGTACAAATATAATAAAATGCTCTTTGTTAGGACTCTGGTGTTTACTGAGCTCCTTAATAAGTAAAATTATTTGTGTTCCTTAGGCTCTACTCATTAAGCAAGAAATGGGGACTCACATTTTAGAAAGATTGTTTCATGGTCAAACTGTAAAAGGGATTTTGCTTAATTTCCAGTTAACCTGAGTACTTGTTAACCAGAACATCCTATTCCTAAGCATTCTAACTAGGTTTTTATGTAAATAATATACATTTATTAACAGTAATTCATGAGTAGACTCCCTATCAAAGGGAGCTTCCTTGACTTGTGCAAAAATTAATGGGCCCAACAACCCACAGAATTGGAGAAAATATTTGCAAATCATGTATCTGATAAGGGATAATATCCAGAGTACATAGAGAACACCTAAAACTCAACAACAACAACAAAAAGCCCCAATTCAAAAATAGGCAAAGGATTTCAACAGACATTTCTCCAAAGAAGATATAGGTATGGCCAAAAAGCACATTAAAAGACGTTCAACGTCATTAATCAACAGGTAAATGCAAATCAAAACTACAATGAGATACCACCTCACAACCATTAGGACGACTACTGTCAAAAAATCAAAACAGAAAGCAACAAGTATTGGTACAGCCACTGTGGAGCAATATGGCAACTCAAAAATTAAACACAGAATTACCATACAATCCAGCAATTCCACTTCTGGGTATATGCCAAAAGAATTAAAAGGGTCTCAGAAAGATATTGGTACACCCATGTTTATAGCAGAATTATTCACAATAGCTAAAACATAGAAGCCACTCAAGTGTCCATGGATGGATAAATGGATAAGCAAAATGTGGTACATAAAATGGAATATTATTCAGACTTAAAAAGGAAAAGTAATCAATATCAAAATTATTAATGAGGTATTCTGCATTCTCTTTTTTGTACTGTCTTTGAAATCCAGCGTGTGTTTTACACTTAAAGTATGTCTCAGTTTGGACTAGCCACATACCAGTAGCTAGTAGCTATTGTGTAAGAGAGTACAAGTCTAGACAATTCATTTTTGAAGCCTAATGCAAACAGCCTCTATTTTGACTTTTACGTTTACTTGAATGTTTGAGCCTCTGCCTACATTCTTCCTTCATTCATTGGTCAGCAAACACTGGTGCGTCCACTATGCACCAAGCATTATGCTAGAAACTGGAAATACAAAAGTGGACTTTTTATCCTAAAGCTCAGTCTGTGAGGGTGAGAGACACCCAGAGATGATTATGAAATAATGTAAAAGAATCATGACATAGACACCCTCTATTTTATGAGCACCTGAAAGAAGGAAGTGCCATAAATGTAGTTTTAGAGGTGTCCCTGAGTTGACTTCAAGGACCTGTAATGTTAGCTCTATGAAGAGGATGGCAAAGGGCATTCCAGAGGTGTCAGCTTGAGCAAAGGCCTGAAATGAGAGATAGTGGGGCCCCGGGAACGTCCAAAGAGTGCCTGTTAGGGCAGAGATGAAAGAGAGGAAAGTGCGCAGGTAAGCAAGGCCACTGAAGGGCCTGGTAAGTCATGTTTGGCTTCTAAAATAAAAAATCTACACTTCTGGGCTTCCCTGGTGGCACAGTGGTTGGGAATCTGCCTGCCAATGCAGGGGACACGGGTTCGAGCCCTGGTCTGGGAAGATCCCACATGCCGCAGAGCAACTAGGCCCGTGAGCCACAACTACTGAGCCTGCGCGTCTGGAGCCTGTGCTCCGCAACGAGAGGCCGCGAGAGAGAGAGAGAGGCCCGCGCACCGCGATGAAGAGTGGCCCCCGCTCGCTGCAACCAGAGAAAGCCCTCGCATAGAAACGAAGACCCAACACAGCCAAAAATAAATTAATTAATTAATTAATTTAAAAAAATATACACTTCCTAAAATTTCATAAGAAATAACTGTCTCTCTACAGGATTGCGGTGGAATGTAAATGACACTGGATTTAATCTTTTGCTGGTAACAGTCACGCCCCTCTGGACTGGCTGCTCCTTGAGGGCTGGGCCGTCTGCTTTGCTCACCACCCTGTCCCAGGGCCTGCAACGCTGGCTGGCAGAGCGGGAACTATAAGTTTATAGAGCCGGTACCTTCCATCAGTCCTTTCCCCCAGTCCTCCCCTCCCCCTCAGTACAGCGGGAGAGGGGGAAGAGTGCCAACCCTAGCCGACGCTTCTTAAGCCCTCGGGAGTTCAGAGGCAGGCCTTCACCCTTCTAGGATGTTTCCTCATCTATAAAACGGGCTCACAACTACCCGCCGCGCTGGACTGTTGCGTAACTCATATGAATTTACAGAAAGCGCCTCGAAAATGAAAAGGTGCATCTCGTGGCCATGAGGGCATAGAGTGACACGACCTGTGGAGGTCGTGGCCAGGTTTCCACCCTCCCTGGCCGGCACGGGCATCCTCGGCCAAGCTGCAGGGTGACGGACCCAAGGCGTGGGGCGCCCCGACCCGACCCCCCGGGAGGTAACCGAACGCGTGACCGCTTAACGCGCCTCTCGAGAAGGAGCCACCTAAGGAGGAGGGGAGGAGGTTGCAGCCGCGCCCCTCAGCGGCGGGGCGACTCCTGAATCCCCAGGGCCGGGAAACCTGGATCCCGGAGCCGCAGAGCGCCGTATACCCCACCAGCGCCAGGGTCCCCGGCCACCCCCTCCCAGCGCGTCGGAGAGGGGAAGAGGGTGGAGCGGCCTGACTCTCGCAGCCAATAAAAGCAGCAGGTTCCTGGTCCGATCCCCGGCGCGGCTCGCCATTGGTCACCACCCGGGTCTCGGCCCACCGAACCTTTGCGACCCGAGCCAATCGCGAGGCGGCGAGGGGGTCCTCAGGCTCGCGGGGAGCCGGCCGCGGGCAGCCCCGAGCGCAGACCGGCGAGGAGCGGGTGCCGGAGACCAGGGGCGCGAGCCGGCATCCCCTCCCCCTCGCGGTGAGCCGCCGGCTCCACCATGGAGCCCGCCGTGTCGCTGGCAGTGTGCGCTCTGCTCTTCCTGCTCTGGGTCCGCGTGAAGGGGCTGGAGTTCGTGCTCATCCACCAGCGCTGGGTGTTCGTGTGCCTCTTCCTCCTGCCGCTCTCGCTCATCTTCGACATCTACTACTACGTGCGCGCCTGGGTGGTGTTCAAGCTCAGCAGCGCGCCACGGCTGCACGAGCAGCGCGTGCGAGACATCCAGAAGCAGGTGAGCGGAGCCGGGTGGGGCGGGAGCCAGGCGTGAAGTGGTGCGCGGCGCAGGGGAGCCAGGGCTTCACGGAGGAGGTGGCGTTTGAGCGGGATTTGAACTAAACAAAAATGTAACTGGGGGGAGGGGTGCTTCCGGAGAGGGAACGGAGTAAGCAAAGGAGTAGAACAGAGCATTGCTCCGACATTTATGGAGTGCCTGCTATGTGCAGAGTGCGTGCGGGGATCTGGAGAGATGGAAAGAATCATAAGATAGGGTAGGTGAGCCATGCTCAAGTAGCTCTCACCAGGCCCAGTCGATTTCAGAGGAGGAGGGGGTCTTCAGGAAGGTTCACCTGGCGCTGGAGACTGGGAAGCAGGGGGAGTGATTGGGGGAAAGTGTGAGCATAGGAGAAGAGAGGCAGAAGGTTGGAAAGTCAGTTTGGAAATAGGTTGGGGAGGGCCCTTCAGTTTGGAGTTTACTCCTTAGCAAGAAGGAGCTTTTCACCTTCTTATAATAGAGGACTAAAGTGAGAAGGTAGTCCCACACCAGGGTGGGGAGCCTCACAGACCCTGTGCCAGGCGCTCACTCTTGACAAGGCAGTGCCCACCTCCCAGTAACTCTGTACGTCCTCCCCTGTGTCAGCACCCACAGAACCCCTGCCCCTGCTGCTGCTCACAGCCGCGCCTCCTTTTTCATGGCCACAGCTGGCCTGGGCATCAGGCCTGGGCAGTTTCTTGGCTCCCTCTGTCCCTCCTTATGTTCCTCTCTTACTGGCGTCAGGTTGCAAAGAGCTTCTGCTGCCTGCTGCCACCCTTGCCACAGGTGTAGCAGCCTCCATGTTCTGTTTGCTGCTGGCTGGGTTCTGCCTCCAAGAACATGAAGATGGATGCGGAGAGCCATCCCTGTGAGGGATAGACCTTGGGCCAGGTGGGAGCAGGAAACATCTGGAAGTGCTTTACTGGGGCTGCCATGGGTTGCGCTGGTCACAGTCACAGCTCCAGAGCCCAGCCTACCCTCCCTCCCAAATGCACCCTGTTGCCTAGTTCTTTCTATGTGTTCAGATTCTTGATTAACCAGCTTGTCTGCCCCATCAGAGTGTGAGCCCCTTGAAGGCAGAGACTGCTGTCTGACTCCCCTCTATCCCATGGGCCCTGGCCCAAAGCAGCGCAGTGAGTGCTTAGGAACCTAAGCTAAACCGAAGGGCTCACTAGGGACAGGAAGACAACGGGCATGCCGGCCCGCTGCTGAGGACCTGCCCTGTGCCACACCCCATGCCATTATTTCTCATCCTCACAGCAACACTGGTAGGTCTTTTTTTTTTTTAACTTTTATTTGCACTTTTTTTGTGTGGCATTTATTCCCAGGCCACAAGGTTTTTTGTTGTTGTTTTATTTTGTTTAATTAATTAATTAATTTTTGGCTGCATTGAGTCTTCATTGCTGCGCGCAGGCTTTTCTCTAGTTGCGGCGTGCGGAGGCTACTCTTTGTTGCTGTGCTTGGGCTTCTCATTGTGGTGGCTTCTCTTGTTGTGGAGCACAGGCTCTAGGCGCGCGGGCTTCAATTGTTGTGGCACATGGGCTCAGTAGTTGTGGTGCGTGGGCTCAGTAGTTGTGGCTCACAGGCTCTAAAGCTCAGGCTCAGTAGTTGTGGCGCATGGGCTTAGTTGTTCCGCGGCATGTGGGATCTTCCCGGACCAGGGCTTGAACCCCTGTACCCTGCACTGGCAGACGGATTCTTAACCACTGTGCCACCAGGGAAGTCCCGTAGGCCATAAGTTTTTATTTCTTCAGTTTCTTCTGGAATATCTTTTTCTTCCGTGCAACCTCCTCTTCTGGTTTAGTAACAATCTGCTCTTTTTCAGTAAAGATCATCTCAGTGTGGCAGGGAGAGCTCATGTATGGGTTGATCTGACCGTGAGCTCTGTTAAGTCCTGTGCCGTATCTTGGGGGCTTTATTCACTTGGATGTGCTCAATGACCAGAGAATCTGCATCTAAGCCCTTAAGTTCAGCATTACTCTCTGCATTTTTGAGCATGTGCTGTCAAAATTCAGCACTCTTTTTGGGCCACTGACCCTGCGTCCAGCCCCACTGTTTGGCCTGGGCACACCTACCAACTCCACCATTGTAACAACGGAATGGCACACATTGCTTCTGTAAAGTGATATCCTTCAGATACTTGGTGGCTTTTCGGATATGCATACCCTTAACGGCCTGGACAGTTTCACCAGTGTTCTTAAAGTGAACACGAAGATTCGAACCTCTTGATTTGCATGATTTTGTGGGGTTTTCTGGGTCAAGTGAATACCGAATCATTTTTAGAGGTCACCTCAGGCAGCTTACCGGAAAAGGACCACCCTGGTAGGTCTTGTACCTGTTCTACAGGTGGGAGATATTGAGGTTCAAACTGCAAGTCATGTTCCCAAGATGATATAGCTAGTAAATGGGTCTGGAACTCAGGTCAGCTTGATTTCAGAGCCTGAACTGTGACATTTCTTCTTTCCCAACCCATTTCATTCCACCCTGGAGGTCTGGTTCCGTTGCCTCACACCTGGAATGTGATAATAGCTACCTGACCAGTTGCCCGTTCCCTGGGCCCTCCCCACCTCTCGTTGGTCTGCCCTTAGTCATAAGGGCAACACTCCACAGGATTGCCTCCCTGCCCGAAATCTTGGTTGGCTCTGGTCAGGATCCAACCCAACCAATGTTTCAGGCGTGATGGCCTCCGCATTCAGTGTTTCAGGCTTGATGGTCTCCACATTCACTTCATGCCCCCCTTCCCATTCCAGGCTGCATGCAGCTCTCCCAATCCATCCTCCACACCTCTGATCTTGTATTAAGTCCTGGGACTGCAGAGTCAGGCAGGGGCAAGGTCTGCCTGGTCATCCCTTTAACCCCCTACTCACAGGAATCCCTTCCTCAGTAACACCTCTCTGCGCAAACACCTCTGCTTCACGTGGCACCCTGGCCTCTCCTATCGCTAAACAGTTCTTCCCCACGCTGAACTATTTGCCTGACCAGCTTCAATCCAGCTTCTTCCAGGGACTCTTGGTTGCAAGTGATAGAAAATCAACTCCAACTGCCTTGAGCAAAAAGGGACTTCGTTGACCCAGGTCTTGAAAAGTCCAGGAGTAAAAGTGGCTCAGACATCACTGGATCCAGGATTCGTCTTCAGCTGCCATCTCTTGGCTCTGCTTTCCTCTGAGTTGACTTTACTCTCAGGGAGGCCGTCTCCCTGCGGAGGCCCCAGCAGTTTTTGGCTTACATCCAACCAGCCTAGCAACCCAAGCGAAGTGAGAGGGCCTCTCCCAGCATCGGTCTTAACTGACTTCACTTGGATCATAGGCCCATCCCTGAACCAGTCACTGTGGCCAGGAGGATAGAATCAGACCTCAGTCATGTGCCCACCTCCTGGGGCAGGAGGGGAATCAGCTTCACCTGGACCAAAGGAAGATGGGAGTGTTACAAGCAGATGAAGAGGACATGGTCACAGCAACAGATATCCACCTCCCTGCCCTTGTCCATCAGCAGGAAGGGAATGCTTCCTCCCATGTTCCTGATGGGCTTGTCATTTCCTGGGCCATTTCTTCTCTGTGTTTTGTGCTCTGGTCACTTACAGAAGAGGTTTTGCAAAAGTTCTTCCTTCCATTGGCTTGGTGGGCCTCCCCTGCCTGTTCTCTCCCCCTGCTAGTGATACATGAGTTAACACACGCAAACGCTTGGAACAGGGCTTGGCACCTAATAAGCCTCAGTAAATGTTAGCTGTTACTCTGTTGACTATTAATTCAAGCCCATTTATCCTTCCAGGCCTAAAGTTGGTTAGTTCTGATGGTGAATCTGGGCTCTGCCCTTCAGTGGTTGTGTGACCTTGGACAAGTTATTTTGCCTCTCATTTTCTTCATCTGCAAAAGGAGGCAGGTCATCCCAACTATCTGGGGTTGTTGTGAGAATTAAGTGAGACAAGATACAGCAGTGCTTGGTACAATGGTGGCAGCTAGTAAATAGTTATCATTTGTGCGGTTGTTATTACTACCATTACGAAACCTGTCCTGAACTTTGCAGTGAGAATAAATGTTTTCAAAGTGCTTTGATCCTGTTCTCTTGCTCTTTTTTCATTCTGCTTTGTGACGTGGCTGCACTTTGGCTTTTCTCTTGGCCTCACTAGCCAGGGAGAGTCCAGAGGATAGGGCCAGCGGGTGTTTCATCATCCCGCTCCTCCTGGTACCTGGAAGGATTCAAGGCCTCGGTAAATTCCCAGCTCCCTCTCCTGAAAGCAAGG
The DNA here is from genome assembly GCF_965194805.1 of Balaenoptera borealis. Taxonomy (NCBI): domain Eukaryota; kingdom Metazoa; phylum Chordata; class Mammalia; order Artiodactyla; family Balaenopteridae; genus Balaenoptera; species Balaenoptera borealis. The sequence continues at coordinate 148,174,634 of NC_138860.1, forward strand.
CTGTGAGCTGCCCAGGGGATCTCTGGCAGGCCCAGCTCAGCCTCTTCTCATGTCTGCAGGTGCGGGAATGGAAGGAGCAGGGCAGCAAGACCTTCATGTGTACAGGGCGCCCTGGCTGGCTCACCGTCTCACTGCGGGTCGGGAAGTACAAGAAGACACACAAGAACATCATGATCAACCTGATGGACATCCTGGAGGTGGACACCAAGAAACAGGTGAGAGTGGCATGGTTCCCTGGCTCTGGGAGTGGGTGGGGCACTGCCCCTGGTGCAAATGACTCATGGGAAGATGATTTTAGCCAAAGGCGTCTCAGAGTGGACAGGACCAAGGCCCTTGGTCATCACAGAAGGCTCTGCCCTCCATTGCCATCCTCTAGAGCCGCACAGCTTTGGAAGAGAATGGTCATAGCCCCATCTCACAGGTGGGCAAAATGAGAGCTCAAGGGGATTCTTTGATTATCTGCAATTCTACAGGAAGACAGGGATGGGGAAATCATGGGCAAAAATGAGAGACAAAAATGAACCTATTTACCTCTTCCCAGTAAGGAAGTGTGCTGGTAAAAATTGGGCTGTGGAGGTGGCTCAGAGGGTAGGCCTCGTTCCAAGCTTTCTGGGGCCCACTTGTTAATAGCCTTAGATGTGTGCATACTCTTTGGCCTATCTAGTATTTCTACTTCTTGAAACCAGGCTCAAGAAAAAGGGAAATAAACTTAAATCAAAAACAACCCAGAGAGAGAGATTGTATCACAGCTTTGTTTTTAATCAAAGACAGCACAATATCGAATAGTAGTGAGTTGTTAAATATGGTATATCCACCTGATGGCATTTTGTTGTGACACCTTGGCCAAGTTGCTTTATTTCCCTGTGCCTTTTTTTCCTTAACAGCTTTCTTGACATATACTTGACATACAATAAACTGCACGTAAAATGTACAATTGATTATAAATTTTGACATATGTATGCACCTGTGAAACCATTACTACAATCAAGACAATGAACCATCACCCCAAAAGTTTCTTCATGCCACTTTGTAATCCCTTCCTCAGGTTCCTCCCTGCCTCTTTTCCCCACATCCCTAAGCAAATAATGACCTGCTTTGCATCACTATAGATTGGTTTGTATTTAGAGTTTTATATAAATAGAATCATGCATTATGTACTCTCTTATTTTGTTTGGCTTCTTTCACTCAGCATAATTATTCTGAGATTCATCCATGTTGAAGCATGTATCAGAAGTACATTCTGTTTTTATATATATTTTATATATGTCTATATCACAGTTTGTTTATTCTTTCACTTATTGATGGATATTTGGGTTATTTCCAGTTTGGGGCTATTACAAGTAAAGTGGCAAGGAGCATTTGTATATAGTCATTGGGTGGACATATGCTCTTTTTTCTTCTGGATAAATACCCGGCAGTGGAATAGCTGGGTCATATGGTAGGTGTGTGGTTAACTTTTTAAGAAACTGCCAAATTATTTTCCGAGGTAGTTGTAGCATTTACATTCCCGCAAGTATTCCAGTTGTTCCATATCATCGTCAACTTGGTATGGCCAGTCTTAATTTTAGCCATTCAGTTGGTAGGTATCTCAGTGTGGTTTTAACTTGCATTTTCCTAATGACTAATGAATGATACTGGGCATCTTTCCACGTGCATATTTGCCCTTTGTATGTCTTTGGTGAAGTACTTGTTCAAGTCTTTCCCTAAAAATTTTTAATTGGGTTGTTTGTTTTCTTACTAGAAACAAGACCTTCATCATATATACAGTTTGTAAATATTTTCTCCCAGGCTTTGGCTTGTTTTTTGAAAACCAGAAATTTTTAATTTTGATGAAGTCGGATTTAGTAATTTCTTTTATAGCTTGTGCTTTTGACATTTTATTTAAGAAATCTTGCCCTACTCCATGTCACAAAGGTTTTCTCTTCTGTTTTCTTCCAGCAGTATTATATTTTTTAGGGTTTACATTTAGAACTATGATCCATTTTGAGTTAATTTTTGCATATGATGCGAGATATGGGTCCAAAAAAATTTTTTTTGCACGTGGATTTCCAATTGTCCCAGCCTCTTTTGTTGAAAAGATAATCCTTTCTCTACTGAATTACCTTTGCACCTTTGTTGAAATCAGTTGTCCATATACACAGGTCTGTTTCTGGACTCTGCTGTTCTATTGATCTATTCGCCCATCTGTATGCCAAGAACACACTGTCTTGATTACTGTAACTTTATAATAATAAGTCCAAAAGAATGAGTTTGGAAGTATTCCTTTCATTTCACTTTTCTGAAGGAATTTGTATTATTTCTTTAATAATTAGTGGAATTAACCAGTGAAGCCATCTGGGCCTGGAGTTCTGTTTGTGAGCAAGTTTTTAACTACAAGTTAATTTTTTTTAATAGATATAGGGCTCCTCAATTTATTTGTTTCTTCTCAGTGAGCTTTGGCAGTTTGTGTCTCTGAAGGTATTTGTCCATTTCACTAAGTTGTATAATTGATTGACATAAAGTTATTCATAATATTCCCTTACTGTCCTGTGAACATCTGTAGAATCTATAGTGATGCTGGTCATTTTGTGTCTGCTTTCTTTTCTTCCTGAGCAGTCTGGCTAGAGGTTAATCAGTTTTACTATCTCAGAGAACTAGCTTTTGGTTTCATTGATTGTTCTCTCATTTTGTTTGTTTGTTTTCTATTTCATTGACTTCTACTTTGATCTTTGTTAATTTCTTTCTTTTGCTGACTTTGGGTTTAATTTTACTCTTCTTTGTCTAGTTTTTTAAGGTGACAGCTGAGGCCATTGACTTAGACCTTTCTTTTTTTTTTTTAATATAGATGTTTAGTGCTATAAATTTCCACCTAAGCACGGTTTTAGAGCCATCCCCAAATCTGATATCTTACCTTTTCATTTTCATTCAGTTCAGACTACTTTCTGGTTTCCTTTTTGATACCTGCTTTGACCCAAAGGTTTTTTAGAAGTATGTTATTTAGTTTCCAAATATTTGGGATTTTCCAGCGATCTTTCTGTTACTGATTTCTAATTTAATTTAGTTGTTGTCAGAAAACATACTTTATATGATTAGAATGCTTTTCAACTTATTGAGAAATACTTTATGGCCCAGAATATGGTCTACTTGGTAAATGTTCCTTGTGCCTTTTATTTTATTTCATTTTTAAAAAAATTTTATTTATTTATTTATTTATTTATTTATGACTGTGTTGGGTCTTCGTTTCTGTGCGAGGGCTTTCTCTAGTTGCAGCAAGTGGGGGCCACTCTTCATCGCGGTGCACAGACCTCTCACCATCGCGGCCTCTCTTGTTGCGGGGCACAGGCTCCAGACGCGCAGGCTCAGCAATTGTGGCTCACGGGCCCAGTTGCTCCGCGGCGTGTGGGATCCTCCCAGACCAGGGCTCGAACCCGTGTCCCCTGCATTGGCAGGCAGATTCTCAACCACTGCGCCACCAGGGAAGCCCCCTTGTGCCTTTTAAAAAAAAATGTGTATTCTGCTGTTTTGGGGTGATGTGTACTATAAGTGTCAATTAGGTCAAGTTGGTTGATAGTGTTGTTCAAGTCTTCTATATCCTTATGAATTTTCTCTTTACTTATTCCATCAGTTCTTGAAAGGGGGATATTGAAATCTGCCTGTGATTGTTTATATCTCTTGCACTTCTTTCAGTTTTTGCTTCATGTAATTTGAAGCTCTGTTATTAGGTATCTAAATGTTTGGGATTTTTATGTCCTCTTGATTAATTGATCTCTTTTTTTAAAAAAATTTATTTATTTATTTATTTATTTTTGGCTGCGTTGGGTCTTCATTGCTGCGCGTGGGTTTTCTCTAGTTGTGGCGAGCAGGGGCTACTCTTTGTTGCGGTGCGTGGGCTTCTCAGTGTGGTGGCTTCTCTTGTTGCGGAGCACAGGCTCTAGGCATGCAGGCTTCAGTAGTTGCAGCATGCAAGCTCTAGAGCGCAGGCTCAGTAGTTGTGGCGCACAGGCTTAGTTGCTCCGTGGCATGTGCGATCTTCCCGGACCAGGGCTCGAACCCATGTCCCCTGCATTGGCAGGCGGATTCTTAACCACTGTGCCACCAGGGAAGTCCAATTGATCTCTTTATCATTGTGAAATGACCTTTTTTAAAAATTTATTTTATTGAAGTATAGTTGATTTACAATGTGTTAATTTCTGCTGTACAGCAAAGTGATTCAGTTATACATATATATTCTTTTTCATATTCTTTTCCATTATGATTTATTACAGGATATTGACAAGTTCTCTGTGCTGTACAGGACCTTGTTATTTATCCATTCTATATAGTATAATTGTTTGCATCTGCTAATCCCAAACTCCCCATCCATTCCCCCCGCCCACCCCCTTGGCAACCACAAGACTGTTCTCTATATCTGTGAGTCTTTCTGTTTCGTAGATAAGTACATTTGTGTCATTTTTTTTGTTGACGTATAGTTGATTTTCAATGTTGTGTTAATTTCTGCTGTACAGCAAAGTGATTCAGTTACACATATATGTATTCTTTTTCATATTCTTTTCCATTATGGTTTATCACAGGATATTGACTATAGTTCCCTGTGCTATACAGTAGGACTTGTTGTTTATCCATCCTATGTATAATAGTTTGCATCTGCTAATCCCAAACTCCCAATCTTTCCCTCCCCCACCCCACCTCCCCCTTGGCAACCACAAGTCTGTTCTTTATGTTTGTGAATCTGTTTGTTTAGTAGACATGTTCATTTGTGTCATAGTTTAGATTCCACATATAAATGATATCATATGGTATTTGTCTTTCTCTCTCTGACTTACTTTGCTTAGTATGATAATCTCTAGGTCCATCCATGTTGCTGCAAATGGCATTATTTCATTCTTTTTTATGGCTGAGTAATATTGCAATGTATATGTATACCACATCTTCTTTATCCATTCATCGTCAGTGGATATTTAGGTTGTTTCTATGTCTTGGCTATTGTAAATAGTGCTGCTATGAACATAGGGGTGCATGTATCTGTGAAATGACCTTTTCTATTACTAGTTATATTCTCTGCCCAGAAATCTACTTTGTCTGATATTAATGAAGCCACTCCAGCATCTTTTGACTAAGTGGTGACATGGTGTATCTTTTTCCATCATTTTCCTTTTAATCTGTTTGTATCTTTCTAGTTAAAGTGTTTCTTATAGGCAGCATATAATTAGGTCTTGCTTTTTTATCCAATCTGACAATTTCTGCCTTTTAATTCAGATTTAAGACCATTTACATTTAATGTTATTATTGACACAGTTTGGTTTAAATTTGTTGCCTTACTCTTTGTTTTCGATTTGTCTCATTTGTTCTTTGTTCCTTTTTTCTTTTTTTCTGTCTGCTTTTGGATTACTGAATAATTTTTATGATTCTGTCTTAGCTCTTTTGTTGACTTACTAGCTATAAGCCTTTGTTTTGTTATTTTAGCAGTTGTTTTAGGATTTATGGTATACACTTTCCTTGTCACACTCTACCTTCAAGTGATGGTATCCCATTTCATATACAGTATAAGAATCTTAGAATAATATGCTTCCATTTCTCTTCTTTCCACCTTTGTGCTATTGCTGTCATCCTTTTACTTTTATATATGTTATAAACCCCACACTACATTATTGTTGTTATTAATAGTTATCTTTTAAAGAAATTTAAATAATAAGAAAAATCTTATATACTTACCCATATAGTTACCATTTCTTCATTCCATTTTGTAGATTTGTATTTCCATCTGTTTCATTTTCCTTCTGCCTGAAGAACCTCCTTTGACATTTCTTATATGGTGATTTTTCTGGTGATGAATCTTTCAGCTGTTGTATGTCTGAAATAATTTATTTTGTCTTCATTTCTTTTCCAACTTGTGTTGTCGTAAGATACACATAACAATTACCATCTTAACCACTTTTAAGTGTGCAGTTCAGTGGTATTAAATATATGCACCTTGTCATTCATCCATCACCACCACCCGTCCCCATAACTCTTTTCTTGTAAAACTGAAACTCTATATCCATTAAACAATAACTCCCCATTCTTCCCTCCCCCTAGACCCTGGCAACCATATTCTACTATCTGTTTCTATGATTTTGGCCACTCTAAGTAACTCATGTAAATGGAATCATACAGTATTTGTCTTTTTGTGACTGGTTTATTTCACTTAGCATAATGTCTTCAAGATTCATCCATGCTGTAGCATATTGCAGAATTTTCTTCCTTTTTAAGGCTGAATAATATCCCATTGTATGTATATACCACATTTTGCTTATCCACTCATTCATCCATGGACACTTGGGCTGCTTCTATGTTTTAGCTATTGTGAATAATGCTGCTATGAACATGGGTGTACACATAGCATTTCAAGACTCTGCTTTCAGTTATTTTGGGTATATACCCAGAAGTGGAATTGCTGGATCACATGGTAGTTCTATTTTGAATTTTTTGAGGAACAGCCATACTGTTTTGCATAGTGGCTGCACCATTTTAACATCCCCACCAACAGTGCACAAGGGTTTTAATTTTTCCAAATCCTCACCAACACTGGTTATTTTCTGTTTTTGTTTTGTTTTTAATAATAGCCATCCTAATGGGTATGAGGTTGCCTTCATTTTTGAAAGATATTTTCAGTGGGCACGGAACTCCAGGTTGACAGTTTTTTTTCCTTCAGTACTTTAAAGATGCTCCAGTGTCGTCTTTTTTTTTTTTTTAATAAATTTATTTATTTATTTATTTTATTTGTGGCTGCATTGAGTCTTTGTTGCTGCGTGCAGGCTTTCTCTAGTTGCGAGCAGGGGCTACTCTTCGTTGCAGTGCCAGGGCTTCTCATTGTGGTGGCTTCTCTTGCTGCAGAGCACAGGCTCTAGGCGCGTGGGCTTCAGTAGTTGTGGCACACAGGCTCAGTAGTTGTGGCTCCTGGGCTGTAGAGCGCAGGCTCAGTAGTTGTGGTGCACGGGCTTAGTTGCTCTGTGGCATGTGGGATCTTCCCGGACCAGGGCGTGAACCCGTGTCCCCTGCGTTGCCAGGCAGATTCTCAACCACTGCGTCACCAGGGAAGCCCTCCGGTGTCTTCTTGCTTGCGTTATTTCTAACAAGAAATCTCTCATCCTTATCTTTGTTCCTCTGTATGTAACTTATCTTTTTCCTCTGGCTGCTTTTAAGATCTTATCTTTATAACTAGTTTTGAGCAATTATTACAATGTGCTGTGGTATAGTTTTCTTCATAATTCTTGTGCTCGGGAGTCACATAATTTTTCATCAAATTTGAAATTTTGGGGGTCATTATTTCTTCATATATTTTTCTTTCCCTTACTCTCTCTCCTTTGAGGACTGCTATTACACATATGTTGGGCCACTTGAAGTAGTTCCACAGCTCAGCTCACTGATATGCTGTTCATTAAAGGTTTTTTTCCTCTGTGTGTTTCATCTTGGATAGTTTCTATTGCTGTGTATTTAAATTCATCACTCTTCTTCTGCAGTGTCTAATTTGCTGTCAGTTCCAACCAGTGTATTTTTCATCTCTAACATTGTGGTTTTCATTTCTAGAAGTTTGATTTGGATCCTTTTACTGCCTTTTAAATGTCTGTACTTAACTTTCTGAACATAGGGAATACAGTATTAATAATTATTTTAATGTCCTTGTTTGCTGATTTTAATATCTGTGTCAATTCTGGGTCTGTTTTATCAAAACAGATTGATTGATTATTCTCCTCATTACGGGTTAAATCTTCCTGCCTCTTTGCATGCCTGGTGAACTTTGATTGGATTCTAGGCATCATGAATTTTACCTTGTGTGGGGTGCTGGATACTTTTGTATCCCTGTAAACCTTAGTGAGCTTCCTTCTAAGATAGAGCCGAGTTACTGAGAAACAGTTTGATCCTGTTTTGTGTTGATTTTTCAGGTGGGGCTGGAGCAGCATGTAATAGGGGCAATTATTCCCCGCTGCTCAGGCAAGAATATTCTGAGTACTCTACCCAGTGCCCTGGGAGTCATGAAGTTTTCCAGTCTGGCTTGTGGGAACAGATACTATTTCCTGCCCTGTGTGAGCCCCTGGCACTGTTACCTGCCAGGCTCTTCCCCTGGCCTCAGCCTCTGGTAGTTTCGTCCTGTGTATGCACCAATCAGTACTCAGTTGAATACTCAACGGGCACTCTTCGCAGTACTTCAGAGTTTTCTCTCTGCAGTTCTCTCCTCTCCAGTACTCTGTCCTGCAGACTCTATTCACCTTGGTCTTCTAGGGCCCTCGACTCAGAGTCCACTGGGCTCTCTCTTCCTGCACCGCCTAGCTCCAGGCAGTAAGCTGGGGCATTCATAGAGCTCACCCTGTTTGTTTGCTGTCAGCAATCATTAACTTCGCTGCCTGATGCTTACTGTGTTGAAAACTCCTGTTTCATATATTTTGTCCTTTTTTTCTCCAGGCAGCAGGTTAAACTGGTTCTTTTCGCTCCATCTTGACTGAAAGCAGAAGTCCTCCTGATGGCGTATTCGTGTGTCCATTAAAAATCATGTTTTGTTTTTTAAGTGTAAACTTTTTTTTTTTTTAATTATGTGTAACATAGGCAAAATTATTTAAGTCAATAAATTTTTAAGAATTTCCTTCTACTGCCGGTCACCTTAGTTCCTCCAATGTTTGGGTCATAATCTTCAAGATAGCCCTTTCAAAAATAATTTTTACTCAGTACACAGTTGTCTTGTCAGTCAGTCCACAATTCTTTTAGTTGGGCTTCTTTGATCTACAATGGAATATGGACACACTACAAAATTCCCCACCTGTAATCTTTGGGATCCAATTTCCCCAAGCAGTTTACTTTAGGACCGTGTTTAGGGTCAGAGGGGATGAATCTTCCTGGTTCTGAATTTTACACACCCTAGAAAAGGAGAAGCATTAGTTCCTATTGAAGATTATGTCAAACTGAACAGTATGAGAAACTATAGGAATACTGTATCGGTAGAAATACCAGGTGTAACAGGCACAAAGCCAAGAAAACCAATGATGCCAGATACTGAATTAATATTGCCCTGTCCTTTGAACAAAAATCATGTTTTCCAGGAGCATTTAATGACAAGGGATCGTGTCACAGTACAGCATTAAATTTTTTTTAAAAAGTCTGTGTTATGTGTGTTTGTATTTGTGTGCGTGTGTGTCTGTGTGTGTTGTATTAAAACATAAAAATAGCAATATAGATATGCATGGGAAAAGACTGAAAGGAGATATACTCCAGTATTAACATTGATAACTTGGAAGAACTAGGATTAATGCTTTTTGTCTTCTTTGTATATGCTGTTTCTTCCAAATAAATGAGTGTTTCTTCTTCTAGAAGAAAAATAAACTAAGTATTAAGTATAAAGGTATTTGAAAGAACAAGATTAAACACTATCTAACCCAGCACCAGAAACCCCATTCACTGTAACTAAAGGTGGTGGAATGCTCTGGAAAGAGGCTGTAAAGCCCATATAGGAATCCCCATGTTGATTGTTTGGGAAGGTCTGGGATAACACCTTCTGCAGACAGAAGCCCCCATTAGGCCTGGCAGCCTCCTTGTGACCCAGGGTCTCTCTTCTGTGTCAACAGATTGTCCGCGTGGAGCCCTTGGTGACCATGGGTCAGGTGACTGCCCTGCTGACCTCCATTGGCTGGACTCTGCCTGTGTTGCCCGAGTTGGATGACCTCACAGTGGGTGAGAACTCAGACAGTCCTAGCGTCAGAGCTGAGGAACCTCGGCCCACCTTCCGTCAGGTTCAGGAGTCACCACTGTCCCATCTGTGACGGATGTCACCCTGTCTCTGCTCGTCCAGCACCAAAGACAGAGCACTCACTGCCTGTCAGTCCATGTCTGAACAGCTTACGTTAATCAGAATGCACTTTTCAATCGCTGGTTGGAACCTGCTTCCCTGTGATTTGCATCCATTGCTCCAGTTCTGCCCCTTGGAACACACAGAATAAGTCTAGTGTCTCCTTCCATAGGATTCAAGGTCCCAGAGCCTTTTCTTCTCCAGGGGAAACACTTTCAGGTCCTTTAACTGTTCCCAAGGGACATGGCTTCCCCCACCCAACCAACCATCCTTTCATCAATGTCCCTGTTGAAATGAATGTGCACAGGTTTCTAGGTTGGGTCTGGCCAGAGGTGATGGCGCAAGTGCCCTTGATGGGATCTCCCACCCATCTTCCACCTCTAAGCAAACCCTCACGCCCACAGCTTAGGCCCGCCTTCTCTCTCCTGCTCTCTACATACACAGAGGTGGGAAATCTCCCCTAAGATCTGCCAGCCCTGTCATACCTCCTTCATGCTCTGAGTTTCCCCAGCTCCAGCAAGGTGTCCTTTTCCCAGCTCTCCCCGACCCCCTTCCAGCTCTGCCTGGCTAATGCACATGTCTCTGCAGGGGGATTGATCATGGGCACGGGCATCGAGTCTTCATCCCACAAGTATGGCCTGTTTCAACACATCTGCACTGCCTACGAGCTGGTGCTGGCCGATGGCAGCTTTGTGCGATGCACACCGGTGAGTTCAGAGATGGGGGATGCCCCCACCAGCCTGCTCTGGGCATTAAGGACCCCTGGGAGGTGGCTCCCCTGGGGGTGCTTCGTTTCAAATACACCTGTCCAGTCTGGGTCTGTATCCATAATAATAACAGATTTATGTAACCCCTTATATGTGCTCAGATACTGTTGTAAATGCTGCCTCATGTATATTAAGGCATTTAATCGTTAAACAACTTTATGAGGTGGGTACTATTATTAGACACATTTTACAGATAGGAAACTAAAGCACAGAGAGGTTAATAAACTTGCCCAAGATCACACAGCTAGTAAATCCCACACGGCTGGGATTCAACCCCAGCCTATCGGGCTCCCAAGTCAATGCCCTTAGCAATTCATGTCACTATACTGTCTTGAAGTCAGGCCCAAGCATCAACATTCTATGCCAGTGGTGAGGCGTAACCAACAGTAATAAGAGGGGCTGTTTTGGAGAAATAAAAGGCAATTCCACGGCCCAAAGTAGGATGCAGACAGTTAAGGAGCAGGACAGGATTGAAACTTTAAATAAACTCAGATCTCTCTGAGCATATCTAAGGAGCCCCTGGGATGGGAGGAACAGTGTGATCCTTTAGAAGTGAATGTTTCTGAGAGCCACCAGAGTTGTTGGCCTCACAGAGTCCAGGGCAGGACTCCAGGCTTGAGAGCTCTGGTCTGGACAAGATAGACCTCTTTCAGGATTCACACCAGTTCAGCACATTTCCCGAAACGCTCTCTGGGCCCTGCCTTCTAACCTGTTTATTATGAGCAGAGAAAGGAGACAGGCATTCATGAATTACTTCCCTTCTCTGAGGTCCAGTTTCCTCATCTGGCAAATGCGTTGTCAGGAGGAGAAAGTAGATGCCGTATGTTAAGCTCCTAGCACAGAGCCGGGTGTGCGGCGGACACCTGGTTATTACTGCTGTGAGCTGACAGTGTGATCAGGCGGTGGCCCAGATGGGCATCGGGTGGCCCACGTCTGCTGTTCCAGAGACTTCTGCCAGCCTGCTGCAGAGCTCCCCTGCTCCAGCACGGCCCTCACCCCACCACCTCGCTGCACCCACCACACCAGCACCAAGGGCGTTCAGCGTGAGCAGAGACCACGCGGGGCTGTCCTCTCCGTAAAGCCTGGACAAGGCTAGACTTCTTCACAAGGAGCTTTATTAGAATCAAAGAAGCTGCCTTAGAACGGCCAGATGAAAAGTTGTTAGTCTCCAAGACAAATACCAAAACAAGAAAATCGTGAGGTTAGAAGGAGGATCACTGGATCAGGTGTCAGGCGGCCTTGCCTGAGGCCGACATCGCTGCACTGACTTGGGGGGAAGCCTTGGGTGAGCCATTGTCACCTCTTGGAGCCTCACTCTCCTTACCCATTCAAGCAGGAATGTTAATGCTCTCCCTGGACTGTGGGTGGGGGAGGGGGGAGTTCACAGCTAATGGAATGGGAAAGGCTTTGTAAGTTTCAGTAATGGCCCATTTTAACGTCCCCTGGCTACCTTGACCCTCATTAAGGGTTCATCTCTCTCTAGCCTGGCCTGGGCCCCCTGGCCCTTGGTCCCTCATTTTAGGACTCTGGGCAGAGCTGGTCCTGGCCTCTTCCTGGGTCGCCTGTGGTCCAGGGGCTGTGCCCAGGTGGAGGAGAGAGGATGCACTCTCCCTAAGCATCCCTGATCCAGAGGGCAGTGTAAGGTCAAATGTCATGCTGAAGCTGCATGGGGAGGACTGAGGCCCAGAAAGTGCAGTTGCGAGGTCCCTGTTCAGGTTGACACAGATAGTGCCAGGACAGGGATTTAGCCCAGGCCCTGGGTCCTCTGCGCCCTGCTGATGACTCGCTGCAGCGCGGGGTTTGGGGGTCAAACATTCAGCATGTGTCCACTCCGCCTCACAGTCGGAAAACTCAGACCTGTTCTACGCTGTGCCCTGGTCCTGCGGGACCCTGGGCTTCCTGGTGGCCGCCGAAATCCGCATCATCCCCGCCAAGAAGTACGTCAAGCTGCGGTTTGAGCCAGTGTGCGGCCTGGAGGCCATCTGTGACAAGTTCACCCGTGAGTCCCAGCGGCAGGAGAACCACTTTGTGGAAGGGCTGCTCTACTCCCTGGAGGAGGCCGTAATCATGACGGGGGTCATGACGGACGAGGCAGAGCCTGGCAAGGTAGGCCCGGAGGAGGAGGGCCTGGATGGGCTGGGATGGAGCCTGATTCCCCACCCTGACCCTGGCAGCCACCCTCTTTGAGGCTGCGACCTGGGTCAGCCCACCTGGGCAGCAGGATCTATAGTCGGCCGTCTTAGGCTGTGACCGAAGTATCCATTTACTCTGCCCCTACCATCTGCCAGGTACGTGTGTGTCTCTTGATAGGCGTAATCTTTGATCCTCACAGTAACCCCATTTTATAGATGAAGAAACCAAGGCTCCAAGAGGCCATGTAAACTTCCACAAGATGACAAAGCCAAGATTTGAGTAATTGATTTGATGCCTCAGAATCCATGATTCACACCCCTTCAGCGTACACTGTGTAATTTTTAAAAGCCGTGCTTTCTCCATTGAGAAAGGATTTGTGCTTATTATGAGAGGCTTGGAAAGTGTACAGAAGTAAAAGGAAAGAAAAGACTCCACCTATAAATATGACCCAATCCAGCTCTTGCTAATGTGTTTGATAGATTTATTTCCTCTCTTTTCGATGCACAGATTTTTTTAAAGCTTTTACAAAAGTAGTATAACAGTGTTGAAATATGTAAAGAAAAAGTTGAAGTGCATCTCTTCACCCAAGCATGCTGCCAGGGTAACCACTGTAACACGGCACTCTTCAAGGCCTGTGCCTGTGCATGCCCATGTGCGCGTGTGTACATGCCCGTGCCCTCGTTTTATCCCATGCTTTCTGTTGTTGCCTGTAATTAGCCTAACTCATTGCTTCCCGATGAGCATTTATTTTGCTTAAAGTGTTTTGCTCTTACAAATAAGATTGCATTGAAGATTCTCTTGCATCTATCCTTGGCCTCTTGTACATGCATTTCTGTAGGATTGAGTCCAAAAAAAGGAATTCCTGACCCAGGGGTTTGAATATATTAAATATTGATAGATATGACCAGTGACCTGCCAGAAATGTGTGCTTCTGTCCACTTCCAGCGACGCAGTGGTGTGTGAGAATACCTTTCCCCCACGTTCTTGCCAGTGCTGGATAGCATCACTCTTTCATTTTTGCCAATCTGATAGGGTTAAAAATAGTAGCTCGTTTTATTTTGCAGTTCTCAGGTACTTTCAAGGTTACCATCTCTTTGCACAGTGTTTCGGTTTGTTTGTCTTCAGCTGTGAACACCAGTTCAAATTTGTAGTTTCTGGTTTAGTGCGATAAGCATTTCTGCATGTCGTTACATTGCCTTCATATTTAATGACAGCAGAAACATTGCGGTGAGCAAATGCCCTATCATCTACTAAACCACTGCCCCATAGTTGGAAATTAAAGTTGCATCCAGTTTTTCATTATTTTAATTAATGTAGCAGTGGACATCTTTTGTCTATAATGTGAATAATACCTTCAAGTAGAATTAGTACAACAAAGGATAGGCACTTTTAAGGCTCTTGATCTATCCCTGTATACTTAAAACATTTTAAAATCAAAAAGGACTCAAAAATCATCTGATACAATTCCCTCTCCAAATAAGGAACAGAGGCCCAGAAGGGGAAAGAGGCTCCTCTGAGGACCCACAACAAGCATGAGGCAGATTTAAGTTTGGGTCTCTGACTCCTGGTTGGGTATTTGTTCCCCGCCATACCAGCTTCTAGAATTTTGCATCATCTGCAAACTTTGATCGAGCACCATTCTTTTTTTTTTAATTGATTAATTAATTTATTTATTTTTGGCTCTGTTGGGTCTTCGTTTCTGTGCGAGGGCTTTCTCTAGTTGCGGCAAGCGGGGGCCACTCTTCGTCGCGGTGCGCGGGCCTCTCACTATTGTGGCCTCTCTTGTTGCGGAGCACAGGCTCCAGACGCGCAGGCTCAGTGGTTGTGGCTCACAGGCCTAGTTGCTCTGCGGCATGTGGGATCTTCCCAGACCAGGGCTCGAACCCGTGTCCCCTGCATTAGCAGGCAGATTCTCAACCACTGCGCCACCAGGGAAGCCCAGAGCACCATTCTTTATGGGACACTAGTGAGCACTGGAGGATGAGGATCCTGGAGCAGGAGTGGGACTTCAGACACTGAGCCCAAATGTTCTGGTGTCCCCGGGCCCTGGCTCTGCCTGAGCTCATGTCGGGCCAAAGCCCAGGCAGTGTGTCACTCTGAACCTAGTCACCTGGCAAGGAGATCTTGTCCAGAGGTTTTCCACCTTGTCTGAGATGTTCCTCTGGAAGCTGCCGGTGGTGATAAGCTAAGGGCGGGGACCAAGGGGTATCACCACCCACTTTGTACTGAAAGTCATCTCTTTGATGTATTAGATGCCACCTAAGGTTGCAGTTGGGCAAAAGGGATTGTACAGCTTTTAAATTGTTTGAACGCTCTGACCAGTTCCCTTATTTCCCAGGAAGACCAAGGTTTTCCCCAGAGGCTTGCCTGGTTATCAGTGGCAGAGGGGCCCCGGGCCTCGGGCCACAGACTTTTGCAAAGTGTTCCCATGATGCCGGATGAGAACGGGGCCTGGGGCGGGGGGAGAGTGGTGGGTGCCAGAGGCATGTGCGTGTTTCATCGGAGGAGCATTTCTCCCAAACATGCCTGTTCGGCAGGCTGCTCAGGAGTTCGTCCCTGCGTGCCCAGGCACTGTCCACTGGGAGAAGGCAGCCACCCCCGTTTTACAGGGGAGCCCAGAGATAGGAAGTGGCTTGTTATCTAAGTGCTTGGGCTGGAACTGCAACTCCTGCCGCCTCTTGGCTGCCACGGCTGCCATGTGCCCCAGGAGAGACGTGCCATCCAGGTTCTTTATCATGTCCCAGGCTTCTCGGGCACAAAGAGTTACGGATGAGTCCACGAACGCCAGGAGTGCCTGTATCCAGGTACCCCCGAGTCTCGGGTTCATCACGCAGCTGGTGCCACTGCCGGTGTGTGACCAGGTCCACCTGGGGTTAGATCAAGTTGCTCTGTTCCTGTGGGGTCTGACTCCCCTTTGCATTCGCAGGTGGAGGCCAGCCTATGGTGACTTCTGCCCTGCCCCGCACTGTCCACACTCTAACTGCCTTGGACAAGCAGGCTCTTTAGCCCGTTTCCTGGTACTTCGTGGCCTGGTTTCCACACTGCAGAGTGGCCTAGCAGCAGAGTGGCCTGCACACAGCGGTGACCCCCAGATGGGCTGCAAGTGTCAGCTGCCAGAGGTGGGGGGCAGAGGTTGCCTGGCTCCAGGGTAGAGGGGGCTGCCGAGGGGCTGGGGGCAGTGAGAGGGCCGGGAACTGAACACTGTGCCCCTGCTGTGGGCAGGCCCTGTGCTTGGCACTTTCTGCATTATCTCTTTTAGTCTCTCTAACCATTTTACCTGTACTGAAAATGAGGCTCAGAGAGGCTAAGTAACCTGCCAGGATCGGCCTAGTACATTAAAAGTGGAGACAGCAAATCAGTAAACAGTAGGCACACGGCAGTCCCATTTATATAAATCTGTGTGTGTGTGAAAATAAAACCTAATGAATACACATCAGTTTTTAGTAGTTCTCTCTGGAGGGTGAGGCTGCAGGGGCATGCCTCAGGTTACACATTACTGCAGTGTCTCAAGTTTTCACAAGGAGCGTACGTTGCTTTTAGAATCAGGAAAAAAGTTAATAGTTTTTTTTTTTTTATAATGCCCACATTCCAGAACCCACCATTCAAGGTTCTCTGCCATCCGCCTTGGCCTTCTTTTGCAACATGGAATGTGCTTGAGTCCTTGCCTTGTCTCTTGCGAGCCTTGTGACCTCGGCTGGTCCCTTCAACCTTGATGATTCTTTCTCCTGGTTAGTGAAACAGGGACAGCCCTGCTGTGCAGGGTCGTGGAGGAGATAAAGAAGGAATGTGTGCGAGGTCATGGAAGAGGTAATGAATGTATGCAAAGTCATGGAGGGGACAAAGAGTGAATACGTCGGGTACTGGTGCTGCCTCCCTGGAGTGTGGGCACTTAGCCCGTGCTGTGATTATTCTCCAGCCACCCTGGGCTTGCTTGCTTCTTGCCTCTGCTCCTGTCTTTCCCTCCCGGATGGTCCCCTGGCAACATTCTACCTCTCCCACGTGGCCTCCACTCTCTGCTTCCTCCTATCCCTTTGCTGGGTGTGATCTCACCTGCCCCATAAAACACGGGTGCCTCTCCCACCCCAAGAGAAGCTGGTATGACATGGGCCCGAGCATCTGCAGTGTGTGTGTATGTAATTTCTAATAGGCACAAAGATCTCCCACAAAGTATTTATTTTTATTGCCATTTTACATGTGAAGAAACAAGCTCAGAGTGTCCTGCGCCAGGTCACACAGCTAGTGGGTGACTGGGCCAGGGTCTGTCCTCAGCCGCCCAACCTGAAGCCCATCACCCTTCCGGGTTGCTGCCCTGCCTGTCTCCAAAAGCATCGGCCCACAGTTCCTTTCATGGGTGAGGAAGCTGAGGCTCAGAGAAGCTAAGTCATCGCGGGGCACACAGTAGGTAGAGTCCTGAACCATTTAGGGCTGAAGAAGACACCAGCTAAATCATGATTTAGGCTTGGAGACCACAGGGCCCAGAGCCAGGGAAGACTGTAGTTTTACTGTGAGCTTCCTCCGCTGATGGGGGCTGCCTGGGGGGAGCGCTGTGGCCAGAGGATGTGGAGCTTGGTCCAGGGCAGCAGGGAAAGCACCGTGGTCAGTTGGTGCTGTCGGCTGTGGGACCCCGTGGGGAGTATGGCCCGCGCTCAGTGTTCGTGCCGACACTGGCCTCGTGGGAGGGAGGTGGGGAGGAGCACACCTGTTTGGAGCACTGCACCGTGGCCGACGGCGACAGGCATCGGCACTTCAGTTCTCTCACCGAGAAGGAGTAGCAGGCTGAGCTCTCGAGACTGTCAGGAGTTCGCTGTTGGGCCCTGGGCTCACCACTTAACCTCTGTGAGCCCCTGCTCTCTCTGCTAGAGAATGCCGGCTGTGCTTATTAACCTCACCCGGCTTTCAAGAGCCTCCAAGGCAATAATAGACATGAAAGAGCTCTGGAGAGGCCAGGAGTGCCGAACAGAAGCTGGGTATCACTGTTACGCCCCGGTGGCATTGGGGCTTGTCTGTGGCCTGACACAGTGCCCTCTGTCATTGCAGCTGAATAGCATTGGCAACTACTACAAGCCGTGGTTCTTCAAGCACGTGGAGAACTACCTGAAGACAAACCGCGAGGGCCTGGAGTACATCCCCTTGAGACACTACTACCACCGCCACACGCGCAGCATCTTCTGGGAGCTCCAGGTGAGGCTAGGATTTCCTGGTAGTCCTGGCTCCTGGCCGGGCTGGCAACCAGGATGGTTTCCCCTCCCTTGGGGGAAAAGAGTGGCTTTGTGCTAGGGACCAGAACAGCCTCTTACCCAGCAGCACAGTGCCTCCTTCTTCAGGAGCAGCCACCTTCCCTTAAAGCAGCGGGCTCTCCCCACACACCTGCCTGTGCCAGAAGGTGGGGCGCGGGGCCCAGTGCTTTGGGGAACACAGACCTGTTCTGTCCTTGAGGAGCTGTAGCCTAGCCAAGCAGACAGACTGCGGCCTGAGAAGAGGAAGTGGCTGGTCCTGCCCAGGGCTGGAGGTAACTGTCAAGCGTGGCCTTGACGTGTGAGCAAGAATTTGCTGTTGTGTGATGAGCGATGGGGAGCAGTGACATTTTAAATAAGCGGTCAGGGAAGGCCTCTCAGGAGATGCCTTGTGAGCGGGACCTGAACATAGGACACGCCAGGCAGAGGAAGAGCCAGAGCACAGGTCCTCACATGGGCTGGGTGGGTAACTTTTTATTTCTTTTTTTTTAATTGAAGTGAAAACATAAAATTAACCATTTTAAAGTATACAGTTCAGTGGTATTTGGTGCATTCATGATGTTGTGTGTCTACTATATCTAGTTTCAAAATATTTTCATCGCCCTAAAAGGAAATCCTGTACCCATTAAGCAGTTACTCCCCATTCCCTTTCCCCAGACTCTGGCAACCATCAGTCTGCATTCTGTCTCTATGGATTTACCTATTCTAGACATTTTATATAAATGGAATCATACAACATGTGGCCTTTTGTGCCTGGCTTCTTTCACTAAGCCTACTTTCAAGGTTCATCCATGCTGTAGCATGTATCAGTACATCATTCCTTTTTGTGGCTGAATAATACTCCATTGTATGGTTGGACCACAGTTTGTTTTTCCACTCATCTGCTGGTGGACATTTGAGTTGTTTCCACCTGCTGGCATTGTGAACAATGCTGCTGCAAACATTCATGTACTAGAATTTGTCTGAGTACTAGTTTTCAGTTTTGGAGGATACATGCCTAGGAGTGGAACTGCTGGGTCGTGTGATGATTCTGTGTATAACCTACTGAGGAGCTGCCAGACGTTTTCCATGGTGGCTGAGCCATTTTACATTCTCAGCAGCAGCATGTGTAGGTTCCAATTTCTCTACATTCCCACCAGCACTTGTTGTTTTTTGGGTTTTTGCTATAGCTATCCTAGTGGGTAAGAAGTGGAATCTCACTGTGATTTTGATTTGCATTTTCCTAATGACTAACGATGTTGAGTATCCTTCCATGTGCCTGTTGGCCATTTGTATATTTCTTGGAGAAGTATCTGTTCAGATCCTTTGCCCAATTTTAATTGGGTTATTGATCTTTGTTGTTGAGTTGTAAGAGCTCTATATATATTCTGGATATTAGACCTTATCAAATACATGATTTGCAAATATTTCCTCTCATTCTGTAGAAGTATCTATTCAGATCCTTTGCCCAGTTTTAACTGGGTGATTGATCTTTGTTGTTGAGTTGTAAGAGTTCTATATATATTCTGGATATTAGACCCTTATCAAATACATGATTTGCAAATATTTCCTCTCATTCTGTAGGTTGTCTTTCACTTCCTTGATAATGTTTTTTTTTTTTTTAAGTTTTTTTTGATGTGGAGCATTTTTAAAGTCTTTATTGAATTTGTTACAATATTGCTTCTGTTTTGGTTTTTTGACCGTGAGGCATGTGGGATCTTACTCCCCGACCCGGGATGGAACCCGCACCCCCTGTATTGGAAGGCGAAGTCTTAACCACTGGACCACCAGGGAAGTCCCGATAATGTCTTTTGATTCACAAAAGTTTTTGGTTTTGATGAAGTCCAGTTGATCTATTTTTTCTTCTGTTACTCGTGCTTTTAGTGTCGTATCTAAGAATCCATTGCTAAATCCAAAGTCATGAAGATTTCTTCCTGCGTTATCTTCTAAAAGCTTTATGGTTTTAGCTCTTATATTTAGGTTCTTGATCCATTTTAAGTTAAGTTTTGTGTATTGTGTGAGGTGGGGGTCCAGCTCCATTCTTTTGCCTCACAGCAAGGTGCAAGGTGTCACAGCAAGGCTGCGTGTTTCTGAAAACAGCAAGAAGGCCCTTGAGCTAGACCCATGGTGGAGAATACGGTGAAACAGCAGCTATAGCCTAGATCATGTAGGTCCTTGTAGGTCAGGGGAGGACTTCATATTTTACCTTGTGTGGTAAGGAAGCCAGTGGAGGGCTTTGTGCAGAAAAGTGACATGACCTGATGTTTGTTTTAAAAGGATAATTTTGACAGCTAGGTGGAGAGTGGATGGGGTGGAGGTGGCAAGAGTGGGAGAGCGGAAGAAAGAAGATTCTGCCGTCCAGGGTGGTAGCGGTGGAGGAGGAAAGGGGTCTCAGATCTGGGAGGTGCTGTGAAGGTTGAACCAACCAACAGGATTTCCCACAGATTGCCCTTGGGTGTGATTCCAAGGTTAGGGACCCAAGCAACCGGGTGGCCCGAGGTGCCATTGACTGCTATGGACAACATGGGGGAGGGGTCTGGGAAGGAAAATCAGAAGTTTGGTTTGGGACATGTCAGCGTGAGATGCTTTTCAGACATCCAGGTGGGACGTTGAGTGGGCAGCTGGCACATATGTCAGATCTTCAGGGCAGAGGTCGAAGAAATCCATATCACTGTGGGTGTCATCAGCAGAGAAATGTTAATTAACACCGTGGGACTAGATGAGTGAGGGAGGTTAGAGAAGAGAAGTCCGAGAGCCAAGCCCTGCAAGTTGAGGGAGGAGGAGCCAGCCAGGAGAGGAGAAGACGGCGTCAGTCAGAGGGGAGGAGAAACCCAGGAGGACTGGCATCCTGGAAGCTACTTGAGGACAGCATGTCAAGAAGGAAGATGAACAGCCGTGTCAAATGCCCCTGAGTGAGATGACGACAAAGCATCGACCCCTGGTCTTAGTTGTGAGAAGGTCACTGATGACCTTGAGCCATGGGGCTGAAAGCCTGACGTGGGTTCGAGAGAAAACAGAGACAGGGAAGTGGAGACAGTGAAAATGGAAATCAGAAGGCTCAGTATAAGGGAAAGCAGAAGAGTAGCGTGGGAGCCAGAGGGGGATGTAGGATCCAGAGGAAATATCTTGTGTGACTGCTTTATTTTTTATTTTGATTTTTTTTTTGGCCGTGCCGCACGGCACATGGGATCTTAGTTCCCCAACCAGGGATCAAATCTGTGCCCCCTGCAATGGAAGTGCAGAGTGTTAACCACTGGACCGCCAGGGAAGTCCATGTGTGACTTTCAAGAGAGGGGAGAGGTTACCACATGTTGACGTGCTGGCAGTGCAGGGGAGAGGGTGTGCTCGCAGGGTGAACCTTGAGGATGGATGGATCCTGTGCTCAGGTGGAGAGGTTGCCTTTAGGTGAGAGTGTGGAGATTCACCCACTGGACAGGAGGGAGGAAGTGTTAATGGAACAGTTGCTACAAACAGGAGGACCATTTGGTGGTGGGAGGGTGTGGGAGTCCTTCTATTTTCTCAATGAAATAGGAAGCAAGGATTTTAGCCGAGATGAGGGGGTGGGGGTTGTTGAAGGACTGAAGAGAGAGGAGACGGGAAATTGTCCCTTGGAGAGTGGGAATGAATTAACTGGGGAAATGTCATAGGATTGCTGGGCAACACTAGGCCTCCCAAAGATTCATGACCATGAGTTTACAGTGAGACTAGCCCTGGTGGTTGTGGATTTTCACACGTTCAGCTCTGTGGACGGGGTACAGAATAGGGAGAAAGTTAGATTTAACCACAGTTGAGGTTTTGCAAATGAGTATGACAAGTGGGGCGGGGTTGGAAAAGCCAGGACATGATCAAGATGAAATCTGAGCCAGCTGAGGGGGGGACAGTGAGGATGTGCGGGGCTGAAGGGACTGATATGGTGGCCTGGGTGCCCCTTGGGGTGAAGAATTGATGTCAGAGCACTGGAGGACATGAGCAGCAGGAAGGAGAGTTAGTGGTGGTCAGAGGGCGAACGCTTGGAATTGAAACTATGGAGATGCCAAATGAAGTATGTTGCCTACCATCCAGTTCTGCAGGAATGAAGTCATTAGGCCTTGCGGTCGCTGACCTTCAACACCCCCTGAAAGGAATTCAGGGCAAAGATCACTAATGAGGCACTCTGTGCTATGGGAAAACTGGCAGATAAAGACAGCCTTCAGATAGGTAGATATTTTGAGGAGAAAATTTTATGAACCCAAATTCTTGGATCTTCCCATACTTAGAAAAGTACCAAAGCCGTTAATAAGACGGCTGTTCCTCATAACTAGCAACAACCTTCGATCGAGACCTGTGCTTGATTTCATGTACGCTTCGCCAAAATCACATACATACTGATCTGGCCTTTACCTCTTCGGAACGGTTTCTCAGAGCTGTTTGAGAGCGCGTCTCCCAGGCTATAGTCAGTGAGACACTAAATAAACTCAACTCACAGCTCTGACGTGCTTTTTTTTTTTTCCAAGTCAACAGAGGCAATGAATACAGACAATAGGACAACATCGAGAGGTCAACAAACTTTCTTAAAGGGCCAAATAGCAAAAGCTTTAGGCTCTGCGGGTCATACGTCCTGTCGCAGCTGCTCAGCCCTGCCCTTGTAGCACAAAAGCAGCCACAGGCAGTGCACAAACAAACGTGCATGACTGTGCTCCAGTGATACTATTTATAAACGCAGGCAGGGGGCCAGATGTGGCCACCTGCTGGATCCGCTTGCAGACCGATTCCCACGGGCTATAGTTTGTCATCCCCTGCTCTGGAGTGTGACGTGAGAGTCAGGGCAGAGACCAGGTGGAAGGTAAGATCGCTGGAGGACAGCGAGGAGGCTGGGGCATGGGAAAGATCATAGAGGTGGGTATAAAATCACATCAGTGATAAGATGACTGTTGAAGAAGGTGGCAGTGATCCGGGAACGAGGGAGATGATGGGGGTGGAGATGATGGGCAGGTGGCTGCAAAGTCGCTGAGGGTTTTCAGGGAAGGGGAGGGGCAGAGACCTAGAAGCAGTAATGAGGAGCCCACCTCACCTCCGTCTACCCCAGAGGGTCTTGGAGAGAAAATGATACCACCTCGGAGGGCTGCAGGGGCCAGCCAGGTTCCAGCTAGGAGCAAGGAGAGGACACGACGGTCGAGAGAAGAGCTTGAGGATGGAGGGGGTTTGCTGCCGTTTAGACCATGAGAGAGCACAGGGGAGGGGTTTGGCAGAGAGGGGGACAGTGGCCAGTGGGGTCAGATTAAAAGACATTGCATCGCTGTAGCCCATCAAGGGTGCTGGTGGGAGGCACCCAAAAGTCCACCGTGACTGAGATAAATAGGGATGTCAGGCATGAAGGAATTACACCTGGTGGTCTCCTAGGAGGAGGTGTTGGGTCACTTCTAATCATGGGCCAGGTCTCTCAGGCAGAATGTGATGGGGCAGTGGTAAGGGCTGGAGGAGTGGGCAGCAGAGGCTTCATCAAGGCCCGGGGAGCTCTGGGCTTCCCCCATCCTTGTTAGTCCTTCTTTGAGCAGTGTCCAGGCCCAGAGCGTTTGATGGAAAGTTTTGCCAAAGGCAGAAGACCCCCGAGTCCCTGTTTATCCCTGCCAAGAGCAGTGTGAAGGATGTGGGAGGTGTGGTTTTGTCAAGAGCAGGGATATTTAAGAGACAGGAAAGGAAAGAGGGGCCAGCAAAGTACATGAGAGCACATCAGAATGATAACAGCAGCAATTAATATGAATCGCTCCTTACATGTTAGTTCTTAGGCCAAACACTTTTCATGCATTCTCTCTCCATCTTCCTAACAACCCTGTGAGGGTAGGTCCTAGTGCTGTTTCCACTTTACAGATGAAGAAGCTGGTTTAGGTTATCCAAAATAACACAACTCAGTAAGGGATAGAGTGTATTGGTTATCTATTGCTGCATAATGAATTAACCCCAAATTGTGAGGATTAAAACAACTGCCCTCTGTTATTTCACAGTTTCGAGGCTCAGGGATTGGAGAGCGATGGTGTGGGTGTTTCTGGCTCAGGGCTGCAGTCAAGGTGTCGGCAGGGCTGGTCTGCTGGAGGCTCTAGTAGGGCTGGAGAATCTGCTTCCTGGAAGGGTCCCTCACGTGGTTGTTGACAAGAGGCCTCCATTCCTTGCCACCTGGGCTGCTCAAGTGTCCTCACAACAGGGCATCTGGCTTCCCCCAGAGCAGGGGATTCAAGAGAGAGACCAAGGAGGGGTCCTCGGTGCCTTCCATGACCCAGGCTTGTCGCCTCGCCACTCCTGCCATACTCTCTTATTAGAACGGAGTCACCAAGTCTGGCCCACACCCAAGGAGGGGGGAATTAAGCTCCACCTCTTGAAGCAAGGAGTAGCAGAGAACTCCTGGACGGGTTTTAAAACCCCAGAGCTAGATTTCAAAATGAGGTTTGTCTTATATTTTTGTGCTGTTAAACACTAGCCTGTACTGCCTGAAGTTAAAGGAAGAATCTGGAAGGATGGGTGTTTTACTACCAAGATATGCACACAGGAAGTTTGTTCAGGAGAACTCTGGTGATCCTCAGCTGCGAGAGGAAAGGGAAGCAGGGCTGGGCAGAGGGAAAAGCAGAGGCGTGAGGCAGTCACAACAAAGACCTCAGCCAACCCACAGGGAGCTCTGGGGCCGGATGGCCCTCCAGAGCTGTCCCACCTTGAGGCCAGGGAGCTAGGACTTTGCAGCCCCACCCCATGAAGGGTGACTTTGGAGATATTGCATGTTGGGTTCCAGACCACTACAATAAAGCAAATAAGCACAATAAAGTGAGTTACACGAAATTTTTGGTTTCCCAGTGCATATATATATATTTTTTAATTTAGTATATTTATTAGACTATAACTGCTTTACAGTGTTGTCCCAGCGCATATAAAAGTTATGTTTACACTATACTGTAGTCTATTAAGTGGGCACTAGCATTATGTCTAAAAAAAAAAAAAAAAGGGCATACCTTAATTTAAAAATGCTTTATTGCTAAAAAATGCTAACCATTATCTGAGCCGTCAGCAAGTCAGAGTAGTGACATCAGAGATCACTGGTCACAGATCAGAAGTGCAATAAAACGAGGTCTATCTGGACAGTGTCAGGCATCCAGGACAAAGAATGCAGTAGCGCTCTGTGCTGACGCCCAGGATACAGTGATAAGCGGGAGGCTAGTAGACGCTGCCATTTGTGACTTGTGTTTTTTTTAAGCCCGTGGACTTGTCTGTGCATCGAATGTCTCTAGAAGGGTACACAAATAATTCCTAAGAATGGTTGCCTTTGTGGAGGGGAAAGAGATTGGGATGGAGGAGGAATGATGCGTGGTCAGGGCTGTGAGGGAAACGGGGTCAGGGCTTTAGGCTTTGAGGAGGATTTCTGCTATGGGCCTGTGTGGCTTTTCCAAGGACAACCAAGGGAACAATAAAAGCCACGCTATTTCCTGAGCTCCTGTTGTGAGCCAGGAACTGGTGTAGGAGCCGGAATCTAACAGAGAAGAGAGCAGACAGGGCCCTCCCTCCCTCATGGGAGTGGGCTGGTGATCAGAGGAGATGATTCCAGGGGAGGGGAGGGGAGGGGAGAGGAGAGGAGAGGAGGAGTCATGCAGCCTCTGAAGCTTAGCATGGGGGCTTCTTTGGGCAGCCACCACTGACCCTAGTCTGACGTGGACCCTTTTATGAGCTGCCTCTGCATCTCTCTGTTGCAGCTCTTCCCACCTGAGGTCAGGGACCACGTCTCAATGATCGGGGTATCCCCAGCACCCAGCACAGAAGCTGGCACCTGAGCACATAGGCGCCTCGTAATTGTCTAACGAATGAAGGAACGTCCTTGGCTTCGAAGGCCCGGGAGCTATGAGGATGGGGTATCAGGTGCACGCTGGCAGCCCTCAGGAAGACAGCAGACTGGGAGCAGGGAGGACGATCGTGAATGGGGGGCTCCTCCCTTGTGGAGGTTTGAGGCGTGGAAGAGGAAGGACAGCCCTGCTCGGGGGGTTTCACAAGAGGCCAGCTTGGGGGAGGCAGGCGGGGTGGCACTGTGCAGGGCCACAGGAACAAGAGAAAGTGGCTAGCTCTGCCTAGGATTGAAGGTAGCTGTCAAGCTTGGCCTTGACAGGTGAGCAAGAATTTGCTGTTGTTTGTATGGAGGGATGGGGAGCAGTGACATTTTAATAGGGGCGTCAGAGAAGGCCTCTCAGGAGATGCTGTAGACCGAAGGGCTCATTGTTGAACCTGAGCCAGACCTTCCCCACCTCAGTGGGAGCCGTCTCTGGCGGTGTGACCTTAGGGAAGTTGCTTAAGCTCTCTGAGTATCCATCCCTCTTGCCACTGAACAGCATTCTCAAACATTTATGGAATGCCTGCTCTGTGCCAGCCACACTGACCTCAGCAACTAGAACAGCAATGATAGCTTCGTTGTTATTTTGCTTCAGGCAATGGGCTGAGTGCCTTCCATTTGGTATCTTACCATTCATTCTCACAAGCCCCATTTTGCAGATCAGGAAACCTAGCTCAGGGAGGTTAAGTCCCCAGCCCAAGATCATCATCATAGCTGGTAAATGCTGGAGCTGGGAATCAAACCCAGATCCAGCTGAGTAAATCCTGGGTACCACCACACCCACCCCAGATAGGAGTGGACCCGTCACATTTCTGTCCAGCACCAGAGGAGGACCCGGCCCCTGGCACGTGGGGACACTGGGCCCTGCTGAGTTCCTTCTCTCCATCCCCAACCCTTGTCTTTCAGGACATCATCCCCTTTGGCAACAACCCCGTCTTCCGCTACCTCTTTGGTTGGATGGTGCCTCCCAAGATCTCCCTCCTGAAGCTGACCCAGGGCGAGACGCTGCGCAAGCTGTACGAGCAGCACCACGTGGTGCAGGACATGCTGGTGCCCATGAAGTGCCTGCCGCGGGCCCTGCACACCTTCCACAGTGACATCCACGTGAGCCGGGCCGGGAGCTCAGCGGGGATGCGGGGACGCGGGGGTGAGGGTGGCATGTGAGCAGCAGAGAGAGGGGAGCGCCGCAGAGCCTGCCATCCGGGGGAGGAAAAGCACCAACACGCCCTCCCTGGCCCCCCAGGTCTACCCCATCTGGCTGTGCCCATTCATCCTGCCCAGCCAGCCGGGCCTGGTGCACCCCAAGGGAGACGAGGCCGAGCTCTACGTCGACATTGGTGCCTATGGGGAGCCGCGCGTGAAGCACTTTGAGGCCCGGTCCTGCATGAGGCAGTTGGAGAAGTTCGTCCGAAGTGTGCACGGGTGAGCGCGTGCCCAGAGTGTGGCCGTCAGCCACAGAGCGCTGCCCTGGGGGGGGCGCGTGGAAGGCCAAGGCGCCAGCTCCACAGCCAGACCCTCGGGCGCTGAGTGACCCCTTGGATTCGGGAAGGGAGTTGGGAGATTCTAAGGAGGTGGAATTGCAGGCGTTCTCGCCCTTCCCCTTGCTGCATCCCCTCCTCCTCCAGTGAGCACACCAGCAGTCCCCTGGCTGCTTGAGCCAGGGGTCGCCCCACTACCTACCCCAGCGCAGGCCACGGGGGTGCTTTAGACGTGTCCAGGGGCTCGCACTCCAGGTTGGAGGCCAAAGCTGAGGGGGGGGGGGGGGGGACTCAGGACCATGAAAGTCACACAGAGGCCTGGACAGAGCATTGCTCAGAAACGTCCTGGAACAAACCGTGGACGTGCAGAATCCACGTGGACGAATCTCAAAATAATCATGCTGACGGAAAGAAGCCAGGAAAAAAGAGTACTGCATGATTCTATTCATATATATATATATATTTTATTTATATAAAATTATGGAAAATGCAGATGAACCCATGGTGACAGAAGGCAGGTCTGCCTGGGATTGTGGAGGGTGATGGACAGACAACACAGGGGAATTCAGGGCATGAAGAAAGTTTGGGGGTGATGGATATGGCCGTTATCTGGACTGAGGTGACAGTTTCAAGGTTATAGACATACATCAAACTTATCAAGCAGTACGTTTCTCTTTTTTTAATTTATTAAAAAAAATTTTTTTGCTTGTTTTATTTATTTATGTTATTGAAGTATAGCTGATGTACAATATTATATGTTACAGGTGTACAGTTTAGTGATTCACCATTTTTAAAGGTCATACTCTATTTATAGTTATTATAAAATATTGGCTATATTCCCTGTGTTGTACCATATATCCTTGTAGCTTCAAGTTGTACACTTTCATTATGCGCAGTTTATTGAACGTCAAACAAGAGAGAGAAAGCAGCCTGGCGACCACATCAGGGAGACGGGCATGCATTCTACTCCTGACTCTGCCTCCACTGCCACTTAAAGCCCTGAGCCCAGATTCCCCGTCTGTAAAATGGGGATAAAAATTCCTGCACCAGCCTCAACCACTAGCTCATTAGGGGGATTAAACAAGAGAAAGCCTCCAAAAGCACGTCCTGCCCTGCAGAGCAGGCGGTGCGTTAGGGGCGCATTAGGGATGGTTGGGGTTCTTTGCGTCCCTTTCCCCTCCCCGCCCCTCTTACCCCCGTCCCCGAGTCCTCACCCTTGTGTCTGCGCTGCAGGTTCCAGATGCTGTATGCCGACTGCTACATGGACCGGGAGGAGTTCTGGGAGATGTTTGACGGCTCCCTGTACCATAGGCTGCGGAAACAGCTCGGCTGCCAGGACGCCTTCCCTGAGGTCTATGACAAGATCTGCAAGGCTGCCAGGCACTGAGCCGGAGCCCACCCGGAAGGAGGCGGACGCGAGGGCGGACCCTGTCCCCAGGGCCAGAAGGCATCTTCCCTTCACTCAAGCTTGGCTGCTCTGCCAGATCCACACTTGCAGAAAGAAACCCCTCCAGAAACCCCACCCAGATGGCCCCGACAGCTTGCTCCCAGCTTTCAGGGGCAGCCAAGTAGAGTGGAAAGGACATGAGATTTGGAGTCAGACAAACCCGAGTCTAGTTCCCAGTTCTGCCACTCATTAGCTGTGTGACTCTGAGTGAGTCACTCAGCCACTCTGAGCCCTGCTCCTCATCTGTTGAAAGCGGGTAATGCTATCTGCCTGCTGTTGTCGTCTAAGTCAAGCGCCTGTCGCAGCAGAGGTGCTGGAGAAGTGGCAGCTGCTGTCAGCACGGCTTCCCACTCAGCATCACGTCGGACTAAAGTGCTTTGGATTCAGTGGTGGAGTCCGGGAAGGCTCCATGTTAGGTCACCTGGGCTCGGGTTTGGCTGAAGGGGGTGTCCTCGAGTTGCGCTGCCATCGCTTGTCAGCTGCAAGACCTCCTCGCAGAGGGAAGGAAGGAAGGTTCCTCTCCATCCCTGGGGTCTTGGGAGGGCAACAGGTGGGGCGGGCGGGCGGGCCCAAGATGTGCTGTGCCAAAGCCAGGTCTGATTCCAAAGTTCTCCCTGCCGTGCTCGGTGGCGCCTTGCCCCTTCCGCCTTCACGCTCAGGCTTGCAGGCCCACTGCAGCCGTTGCCCGAGTCCGCTCAGAGGGGACTGTGTCCTTGGAGAAGACACTTCAGGGTTGAATCCTGGCCGGGCCCAGGCCTGGGACACCTGCCCAGGCTGGGTGAGTGGTTTCTGCTCTGAATTGAATCCAGAGGACCTGGGCTCGTTCTTGGCTCTCCACCCTCCATGGCTCTTGTTCCCAGAACCCGCTTTGTCATGGTGGGGCTGTGTCCTCTGCTCTGCAGTAGGGGTGGGAGTTGGGGGGTGGGACCACGCCCAGCAGGACAGTGGAGCCCGCCGTCCCTCGGTTTCGTGGGGTTCCTCACTGTGGGGCTGAAAGAAAACAGCATCAACTTGATTTCTCCAACCACTCATCCCCCCCTTTTTTTCTTTCTCCCCCAGCCCCCAACTGTAGTTAATTTTAGTGCCTTACAAATCCTAAGCTCAGAGAAAAGTTAGCTCCATTTCCGTTCCAGAGGGAAGGAAACCTTCCCAGGTCCCTGCCCACCTAGTAAAGCTTGGTTGTTTATGCAGCTCTGTCTTAAGAACTGCCCAGCCTCAGCTGAAAACCCAGAATCTGAGAGGGAATTGTGTAAGGGAAGCTGGAATTAAGTGAACTGTGCCAGGCAGTGACATTTTGGGAGAGAGAGAGAGAGCACTGCACCAGGAGCCAGGAGGCCTGGGTTTGTCCTTGCTGTATTCTTCACGAGCTCTGCACCCGTGGGCAAGTCATTTGTCCCTCTGAGCTGTAGTTTCCTCATCTGTCACATCAGCACACACAAGACCACCTGAGGCCCTTCTGCCTTAGAAGTGCAGAGCTGTCTTAAACACCATGACTGCAAACCCCATGAAAAGCCTCTTGTGTGGATAGTCAGAGGAAAAACAAACGATCTAAGTGGACGCTTGGGGGTTGTCTGCCATTTAAGGTCCTTCCTTCAGCCCAAGGCCAGCTCTCATCTTTTCAGAAAGGCGCATCCATGGCCTGCAAGGAAGTGTCAGTCTTGTCACCACAGGTTGCCAGAATCCTCCCAGAGCCATGCTTTGGCTGCCGAGGCTCACTCCTCCTACCCTGGGCTTGGCACGCTGTAGTCTTGGCGTGGTCCTGGGAGATCTGGGTGCATTCAGGGCACTCAGAAGGCAGAGGAACCACTCTTCCCCATTTGGCCTCTGGAGGGGGCATAAGAAAAAAATAAGAAACCTCATTTTCTCGCTTGTATGCAAAGCACGTGAATACTGGCATTAGCTCTCCTAGTGGGCCCGTGGGCTTCCCGCTCGGCGCTAAACTGATGATCCTACTTGCTGTAGAGGAATGGTGAGCCCGAGCTAGATTAGCCCAACAGATAAGGCCCCGTCCTTTCACCAGTGGGGCCTCTGTCCCTGGGCCCCTGGGAGTGTGGCCAGAGAAGCCAGCAGCTTCTGTTATTCTCAGTCCTACAAACCAAAATCCTGCCCTTCACAGACCTCACTCAGAACCCGGGGCTCGGAAGGGAGGGTCTGGGGATCACACCAGCCTCAGGTTAGTGTTTTGCTTCAGTGATCTCTTGCCTGGAAAGGGGCAGTCTTCCAAGCATGTTGAGCTGAGTGACCAGCTCTTTCTTGTAGCCAGTCTTGTCACTACCCATCAGGTGGTGGTTTCAGGTGGAATTAAACTTGGCACATGGTGGGGGTGGGGCAGCGTGTGTGGAAAGTATAAGAAGAGGCCTCTCCCTTCCGGAACGCTGAGTTTCTCTGCATGAAGGTTTTCTGTAAAATCCGGGTTCTAGCCAGTTTCTTTGGCTGGAAGGACGCATAATCTAATTAGCTGTTACCGAAAGGGAAGTGGTGGGGATGGGGGTGGCAGTGAATGCTGTGTGATTTTTAGTTTTTTCCTTAATCATGGGGACCATGGAAAAAGGCATGGGTCTCCCCACCCCCACCCCCAGCAGGCTCTTGCAGCTGCAGGCGCTGTGCCTACTGTCTGAACACTTCATGTCCCTATGGCTGTGTGGCCACTGCTTCTGTAAGAATAAAAGTGTGATCTGGAAAGTAGCCTTTGTCCTTTCTTGCTCTGGGGACCACGACGTGGAGGCACTCCTGGCTCAAGTGCAGGCTCCAGTTGCCCTCTGAACCTGCGAGGGCTGGAAGATGGCATGGGGGAAGGGACAGGTGTGTTAGGGCAGAAGGACCAGGGTGATTTTCTTAACTGTTTTTGAATTTGTCATCGTCACAATGATCTGGCGTAGATGTTGATAATATTCCCCTATCTGCAGGGTGGAGAACAGACTACAAGGAGAAACTTGGAAGCTAGGAGACGAGTGAGAAGAGTTCAGGTGAGGTGGGGCTCAGATCGAGGTGGGGCTGTGCTTTTTAAGGCACCAGACATGACTGTCAGAAGCTCTGGGCCGCAGTCCTGGCTTTGTCACTTGGATGACCTAACTAATTTTGGCAAATCAGTTAATCCTATTGAGACTCTTTCCTCATTTACACACTGGTAGAGACCACTAACTGTCCACTAAAACCCATTCCTCCCTTTGAGCACACCACTGGACTACATTTCCCAGCCTCCCTCACCCTCAGATGTGCCCTTGTGTTAGAGTCGCTCCAGGAGAATGTGAGCAGAAGTGGTAAAGCCCTGTGTGAGGTTCTCCTGGCTCTTCTGTTATTTGGATGCAAATGACAGCCAGGCCATAGGTGGCAGCAGAGTCACAAGGGGAAGGAGCTAGATCCCTGAATCACTGTATGGAGAACTGCCCACCAACCTGAACTTTGGCCTGGTCTGGGAACAAGAAATAAACTTTTACTGTAGTTGAGTCGCTGCATATTCAGGACTATTTGTTAGAGCAATTTCGCTCACCCTAATTGTTACAGGTCATCAGGCTTAAATGAACAGAGACACAAGGGTTGAGTTTAGTGCAATAAAGTTTTATGCAAATGCATAGATATACATGATGGACATTTTCCTAAAATATATGTGATGTCAGTGTCCCATCCTAAAGTTATTTGAGAGGAACCTCTTAGGAAATTCTTTTTCCAGTTCAGTTTCACAAATCAGGATTTGTAAATTCTCCTTAAAGGAGGCGAAATCTTTAATGTCCTTAAAACAGATTTTGTAGTTGAAACCTGAAATATCACCTTACATTTGCATAACATGCAACATACAATATCTTCTTTAATCTTCACAGTCCTGTAACAAAAGCAGGTCAGTTTTTATCCCCATTTTACAGATGAGGAAAGTGAAGCTCAGGAAAGGTCAAGTGATTTGCTTGGAGGCCACATTGAGGCCATTAACGAGTTAAACAAGGATGCAGACTCATTAGTCTTAAAACATCAAAATGCTTCGAGAGCCTCACCCCGAGCTAGTTGAGACCGTAGCTCCAGGTCTAGAAACAGTGAAATGAGACCCTTGGCTGAGCGCCACACGAAGTGGGGAGTCAGGAATCTCTTCATGAACTCAGCTCAGAAAGGAAGCCACTAGGGCTCAGCAGAGGGTTCTGCTTTGGCCCAAAGTATTTCCTTCTGCAAGGGAACCGTCTTGCCCGACCAGACCCTGTGGGCACTGTGGGCAGTGTCCAGACACCAACATTCATGCCAGAGTTGCAACAGTTGGTTCTCCAAACTTGGCTTATATAAGAAAAATCACACATGCATGCACACACACACACACGTACACACACTACACAAGTTAAATGTAGATGTGTTTCAAAAATATGTTTTCTAGCTATGTCCTGGTGTTAAGATGGCCTACAGGTTTCATCCTGTAGGACCGCTGTAGTCATTGCAGGTTGTGAAAGATGGGGAGGCTTTGTTGGGGTCTAGGAGGTGGTATTTTGATGCTATGGACTGTTTGTGACCTGAAATTCATATGTTGACAGTGTTATGGAATTGGGAGGTGGGCCTTTTGGGAGGGAATTAGGCCATGAGGGTGGAACCCTCATGATAGGAGTGGTGTCCTAAGAAGAGAAATGAAACAGCTAGCCCTCTCTGTGAGGATACAAGATGCCCATCTGCAGACTAGGAAGAGGGCTCTCATCAGATCTTCCAGCACCTTGATCTTGGACTTCCCAGCCTCCAGAACCATGCAAAATAAATTGTTGTATAAGCCACGCAATCTGTGGTAATTTATTATAGCAGCCTGAACTGCTGATGACTGATGGTTTGAAGATAGTTGAGCCAAGGAACACAGAAATAGCTGAATCCTGCTCTGCCCATCATACTCCTCCCCATGGGTTTCCCTAGGGGGCAGATCCAAGGGAATGATAAAGAAAAAAAAAATGGGGCACTGTAAGATAATAAAAATAAATAAATAAATATAGATATAAATGTATATCTATCTATAGATAGAGAGATAGATAGATAGATAGCTGAAAGATAGATACTGCTGGTTCCTGACACTGAACTCCTAAATCTCTTGGAATCTCCTGGGTAATGGGGTGTCTTTTGTTCTAATGAGGTGACACTGGGTGGGCAACTGGATTGCTCTTGGATGGGGGCTGGTCACCAGAATGACCAAGCCATGATTTCAGCCCCTGCCACCACCACCCCCATCCTCCAGGGTGGGGAGAGGGGCTGGAAATGGAGTTAATAATTGATCATGCCTGATTAGGCATGTTTCTGATTTTGTAACACCATTCTTTCTTCTATATACGAAGGAACCATGAACAGAGCTCACAACCATCTCCTGCATATAATCTGTAACAGAATTGCAGGGATTGGCAGTAAAAGCAAATACAGTCAGCAATCTAGGGATCAATGACCACAGCCTGAATCACTCTTGGTTGACCAATTAAACAACAGATAGTTGTGCATTCGTTGTATGCTTGGCACTATGCTAGGCACCCCAGTATTACAACAACAGGTAATCTCTGCCTGAAATTGCTAACTCTCTGTTTTTTGTTTTTTGTTTTTTTAATTTAAAAAAAAAATTTTTTTTTAAACATCTTTATTGAAGTATAATTGCTTTACAATGGTGTGTTAGTTTCTGCTTTATAACAAAGTGAATCAGTTATACATATACATATGTTCCCATGTCTCTTCCCTCTTGCATCTCCCTCCCTCCCACCCTCCCTATCCCACCCCTCTAGGTGATCACAAAGCACCGAGCTGATCTCCCTGTGCTATGCGGCTGCTTCCCACTAGCTATCTATTTTACGTTTGGTAGTGTATATATGTCCATGCCACTCTCTCACCCTGTTAACTCTCTGTTTTGCCACCTTGACTCATATGAAGGACTTGAGGTATATCAAGCATATTTGCAGCTTAACTGATGAGTAAACAGAGCAGGTAATACTTACCCCCAAATCCTTAAAATAAGAAGAATAAGCAACACTTTATAGGATTTGCTTATAGGGGTCTTCTCCAACCTTCTGGTGGATGCCTAAAATTCCTCCATTAGAGTCCCATCCTGTTAATATAAGGGTTAAAATGCAAATAACTTCAGAAAGGAAAACATTAAGTTGTTTTTAATCAATTATGCCTCCTTGTTAATAAAATACTTAGGAGTAAGTTTTTAGGAAGACAGGATGAGGGCAAGAAGGAGTGTAGGAAAGAGGCATTGGCAAGTGGGTAAAAAGTTGAACTGAATGTTGAGAAAATGAGTGATTCCACAGGGCTGACTCAAATAAGTTATGAATTATTGTTTTGGATGAGCAAAATTAAGGTAGATTGTTACATAAGAATAGAAAAATAGAGAAGCAAGAAAAACTACAATCCTGCAGCCTGTGGAACAAAAACCACATTCACAGAAAGATAGACAAGATGAAAAGGCAGAGGGCTATGTACCAGCTGAAGGAACAAGGAAAAAACCCCAGAAAAACAACTAAATGAAGTGGAGATAGGCAACCTTCCAGAAAAAGAATTCAGAATAATGATAGTGAAGACGATCCAGGACCTCGGAATACGAATGGAGGCAAAGATTGAGAAGATGCAAGAAATGATTAACAAAGACCTAGAAGAATTAAAGAACAAACAAACAGAGATGACCAATACAATAACTGAAATGAAAACTACACTAGAAGGAATCAATAGCAGAATAACTGAGGCAGAAGAACGGATAAGTGACCTGGAAGACAGAATGGTGGAATTCACTGCTGCAGAACAGACTAAAGAAAAAAGAATGAAAAGAAATGAAGACAGCCTAAGAGACCTCTGGGACAAAATTAAACGCAACAACATTCGCATTATAGGGGTTCCAGGAGGAGAAGAGAGAGAGAAAGGACCAGAGAAAATATTTGAAGAGATTATAGTTGAAAACTTCCCTAACATGGGAAAGGAAATAGCCACCCAAGTCCAGGGAGCTCAGAGAGTCCCATACAGGATTAACCCAAGGAGAAACACGCCAAGACACATAGTAATCAAACTGGCAAAAATTAAAGACAAAAAATAAATAAATAAATAAAGACAAAGAAAAATTATTGAAAGCAGCAAGGGAAAAACGACAAATAACATACATGGGAACTCCCATAAGGTTAACAGCTGATTTCTCAGCAGAAACTCTACAAGCCAGAAGGGAGTGGCATGATATTCTTAAAGTGATGAAAGGGAAGAACCTACAACCAAGATTACTCTACCCGGCAAGGATCTCATTTAGATTTGATGGAGAAATCAAAAGCTTTACAGACAAGCAAAAGCTGAGAGAATTCAGCACCACCAAACCAGCTCTACAACAAATGCTGAAGGAACTTCTCTAAATGGGAAACACAAGAGAAGAAAAGGACCTACAAAAACAAACCCAAAACAATTAAGAAAATGGTCATAGGAACATACATATCGATAATTACCTTAAACGTGAATGGATTAAATGTTCCAACCAAAAGACACAGGCTTGCTGAATGGATACAAAAACAAGACCCATATATATGCTGTCTACAAGAGACCCACTTTAGACCTAGGGACACATACAGACTGAAAGTGAGGGGATGGAAAAAGATATTCCATGCAAATGGAAATCAAAAGAAAGCTGGAGTAGCAATACTCATATCAGATAAAATAGATTTTAAAATAAAGAATGTTACAAGAGACAAGGAAGGACACTACATAATGATCAAGGGATCAATCCAAGAAGAAGATATAACAATTATATATGCACCCAACATAGGAGCACCTCAATACATAAGGCAACTGCTAACAGCTATAAAAGAGGAAATTGACAGTAACACAGTAATAGTGGGGGACTTTAACACCTCACTTACACCAATGGACAGATTATCCAAAATGAAAATAAATAAGGAAACAGAAGCTTTAAATGACACAATAGACCAGATAGATTTACTTGATATTTATAGGACATTCCATCCAAAAACAGCAGATTACACATTCTTCTCAAGTGCGCATGGAACATTCTCCAGGATGGATCACATCTTGGGTCACAAATCAAGCCTCAGTAAATTTAAGAAAATTGAAATCATATCAAGCATCTTTTCTGACCACAACGCTATGAGATTAGAAATGAATTACAGGGAAAAAAACGTAAAAAACACAAACACATGGAGGCTAAACAATACGTTACTAAATAACCAAGAGATCACTGAAGAAATCAAATAGGAAATCAAAAAATACCTAGAGACAAATGACAATGAAAACACGACGACCCAAAACCTATGGGTTGCAGCAAAAGCAGTTCTAAGAGGGAAGTTTATAGCTATACAAGCCTACCTAAAGAAACAAGAAAAATCTCAAGTAAAGAATCTAAACTTACACCTAAAGAAACTAGAGAAAGAAGAACAAGCAAAACCCAAAGTTAGCAGAAGGAAAGAAATCATAAAGATCAGAGCGGAAATAAATGAAATAGAAACAAAGAAAACAATAGCAAAGATCAATAAAACTAAAAGCTGGTTCTTTGAGAAGATAAACAAAATTGATAAGCCATTAGCCAGACTCATCAAGAAAAAGAGGGAGAGGACTCAAATCAATAAAATCAGAAATGAAAAAGGAGAAGTTACAACAGACACCGCAGAAATACAAAGCATCCTAAGAGACTACTACAAGCAACTCTATGCCAATAAAATGGACAACCTGGAAGAAATGGACAAATTCTTAGAAAGGTATAACCTTCCAAGACTGAACCAGGAAGAAATAGAAAATATGAACAGACCAATCACAAGTAATGAAATTGAACCTGTGATTAAAAATCTTCCAACAAACAAAAGTCCAGGACCAGATGGCTTCACAGGTGAATTCTATCAAACATTTAGAGAAGAGCTAACACCCATCCTTCTCAAACTCTTCCCAAAAATTGCAGAGGAAGGAACACTCCCAAACTCATTCTATGAGGCCACCATCACCCTGATACCAAAACCAGACAAAGATACTACAAAAAAAGAAAATTACAGACCAATATCACTGATGAACATAGATGCAAAAATCCTCAACAAAATACTAGCAAGCAGAATCCAACAACACATTAAAAGGATCATACACCACAATCAAGTGGAATTTATCCCAGGGATGCAAGGATTCTTCAATATATGCAAATCAATCAATGTGATACACCATATTAACAAATTGAAGAATAAAAACCATATGATCATCTCAATAGATGCAGAAAAAGCTTTTGACAAAATTCAACATCCATTTATGATAAAAACTCTCCAGAAAGTGGGCATAGAGGGAACCTACCTCAACATAATAAGGGCCATATATGACAAACCCACAGCAAACATCGTTGTCAATGGTGAAAAACTGAAAGCATTTCCTCTAAGATCAGGAAGAAGACAAGGATGTCCACTCTCACCACTATTATTCAGCATAGTCTTGGAAGTCCTAGCCACGGCAATCAGAGAAGAAAAAGAAATAAAAGGAATACAAATTGGAAAAGAAGAAGTAAAACTGTCACTGTTTGCAGATGACATGATACTATACATAGAGAACCCTAAAAATGCCACCAGAAAACTACTAGAGCTAATCAATGAATTTGGTAAAGTTGCAGGATACAAAATTAATGAACAGAAATCTTTTGTATTCCTATACACTAATGGTGAAAAATCTGAAAGAGAAATGAAGGAAACACTCCCATTTACCATTGCAACAAAAAGAATAAAATACCTAGGAATAAACCTACCTAGGGAGACAAAAGACCTGTATGCAGAAAACTATAAGACACTGATGAAAGAAATTAAAGATGATACCAACATCTGGAGAGATATACCATGTTCTTGGATTAGACGAATCAGTATTGTGGAAATGACTATACTACCCAAAGCAATCTACAGAGTCAATGCAATCCCTATCAAATTACCAATGGCATTTTTTACAGAACTAGAACAAAAAATCTTAAAATTTGTATGGAGACAAAAAAGACCCCGAATAGCCAAAGCAGTCTTGAGGGAAAAAAACGGAGCTGGAGGAATCAGACTGCCTGGCTTCAGACTATACTACAAAGCTACAGTAATCAAGACAATATGGTACTGGCACAAAAGCAGAAACATAGATCAATGGAACAAGATAGAAAGCCCAGAGATAAACCCACGCACCTATGGTCAACTAATCTATGACAAAGGAGGCAAAGATATACAATGGAGAAGAGACAGTCTCTTAAATAAATGGTGCTGGGAAAACTGGACAGCTACATGTAAAAGAATGAAATTAGAACACTCCCTAACACCATACACAAAAATAAACTCAAAATGGATCAAAGACCTAAATGTAAGACCGGACACTATAAAACTCTTAGAGGAAAACATAGGAAGAACACTCTTTGACATAAATCACAGCAAGATCTTTTTTGATCCACCTCCTAGAGTAATGGAAATAAAAACAAAAATAAACAAATGGGACCTAATGAAACTTCAAAGCTTTTGCACAGCAAAGGAAACCATAAACAAGACGAAAAGACAACCCTCAGAATGGGAGAAAATATCTGCAAATGAATCAATTGACAAAGGATTAATCTGCAAAATATATAAACAGCAAGTGCAGCTCAATGTTAAAGAAACAAACAACCCAATCCAAAAATGGGCAGAAGACGTAAATAGACATTTCTCCAAAGAAGACATACAGATGGCCAAGAAGCACATGAAAAGATGCTCAACATCACTAATTATTAGAGAAATGCAAATCAAAACTACAATGAGGTATCACCTCACACCAGTTAGAATGGGCATCATCAGAAAATCTACAAACAACAAATGCTGGAGAGGGTTTGGAGAAAAGGGAACCCTCCTGCTCTGTTGGTGGGAATGTAAATTGATACAGCCACTATGGAGAACAGTATGGAGGTTCTTTAAAAAACTAAAAATAGAATTACCATATGATCCAGCAATCCCACTACTGGGTATATACCCAGAGAAAACTATAATTCAAAGAGACACATGCACCCCAATGTTCATTGCAGCACTATTTACAATAACCAGGTCATGGAAGCAACCTAAATGCCCATCGACAGATGAATGGATAAAGAAGATGTGGTACATATATACAATGGAATATTACTCAGCCATAAAAAGGAATGAAATTGAGTCATTTGTTGAGACGTGGATGGATCTAGAGACTGTCATACAGAGTGAAGTAAGTCGGAAAGAGAAAAACAAATATCGTATCTTAATGCATGTATGTGGAACCTAGAAAAATGGTACAGATGAACCGGTTTGCAGGGCAGAAGTTGAGACACAGATGTAGAGAACAGATGTATGGACACCAAGGGGGATAACCCCAGGAGGGTGGGGATGGTGGTGTGCTGAATTGGGTGATTGGGATTGACATGTATACAATGATGTGTATAAAATTGATGACTAATAAGAACTTGCTGTATAAAAAAAGTAATAATAAAAAAAAATTACTAGGATTTTGATTGGTGTTGAATCTATAGATGAATTTGAGGGAACTGACATCTCAAAAACATTGAGTCTTTTGATCCATGATTGTGGTATATCTCTCCCTTTATTTAGGTCTTCTTTAATTTCTCTCAGCAGAGAGAAATTTTATAGTTTTCACTGTACAAATCTTATACCTCTTTTGTCAAATTTATACCTAAGTATTTGATAGTTTTGATGCTATTATATATGGCATTTTCAATTTTCAATTTTTGGTTGTTCATTGCTAGTGTATAGCAATAGTTGATTTGGGTATATTGATCTTATTTCCTGAAACCTTGCAGACTTATTAGACCTACTTGCACCTAGTTTGGCTTATCAGCCTTTTTGAGGATTCAGTAGTATTTTTTTTTCAATAGACAACATGCCTGTGAATAAAGTCAGTTTTACTTCTCCCAAAACAGTCATTTTGACATGAGTGAAGAAGTAATTTCTGTAAGGCACTCATGCTCTTAAGATTGTTTGAAGTATTTTTTATCATTATGTGAGTTTTGTGGCTGAGGCTGTGAGTCTGTCTCCTCTTTTCTAAAGACAACACACTCCTGCCATCCCACCCAATCTCTCACTGCCCAAAAACAGTGAGGGCAGAAGCTCAGGACATTGTGACCAACCTGCACAGACCCACCTCTGGGCTAGACTGGCGTGCCCACGAGGTCTGACTTTGGGAGTGGAACTGTTTGTTCCCAATGGCTGCATGATTCATGGAGGTCAGCAGCCTTCTCATGGCATTTGGCCATGCTGAGCTCCCAGGAGCATCCTGGGATGGAGATGGAATATTCCCAGAGAGGGCCTACAGCCACCTTAGGATATATGCTCCACTCTCCCAACTCTCTTTGGGTTTTACTGATCAGGAATCCAAGGACTTTGGCTTTAGAATAAAAGGGGTTCCAAGAGTGTCAACCACATTCCACCCCTTTAGTCCATCTGGTGTCTGGCTCCCATGTTCATATCACTAGCTGATTCTCAGGATAATTGATCTCTCGTATCAAAAGATATCTGGCCCAGCAGACATCATGACCTCCTGGTAGACATCTCCAGCAAAAGTGATCCCACCACACCTCTCCCCTCTCCCAGGCATTCCCATGTGTCCTTTCTCCAAGACCCCCCATTCCCACTCCTACCCTCCCATCCCCAGATTTGTCTTCAGGCCTTTGGGTCCTCCGGTCACTGCAGGCTGTCCTTCATGTGCGGCTTTAAGAAATAGGATCTGAATTGTAATCCACAGTTGGAGGGCACTTCCCCTTAGTAAAAGGTGTGATTCTTTCCCTTTAAAAAGACAGAGAAAGAGAAAATGGAACTGGTCCCTTGGAAGAGAGTGAGCCCCCCATCCCTGGAGGGGCCCCCACAGGGGATGAACAGGGTGCTTCCTAGGGGATCCTACGTTGGTTGAGAGGCCAAAATTGATGACCTCTAGAGCTTTTCCAACAAAACAGCCTGGTTCTAAGGAGGAAATTCCCCTGCTATGCACCTACTTTGGCTCATCAGAGCCCCCAAATCGGTCTGTAAGAACTTCAAATACAAAATCCTAGCACGTAAAAGATCATCCCAAGAGGGAGACTGAGGGTCACAAAAAGGAGGGAACTTGCCTGAGGTCACCCTGATGGCCAGAATTCCAGCCCAGAGCCCCTGACCACAGTCTAGCGTCCCTCCCATTGCTCGGATTCTTTCCTAAGAGTGGAACCCATGAGGACTCTCTCTGGTTTCATCTCAGAAGCCATTTGGAAGGTGGCATTTCATAAGAACCCCTTGCTTTGTGTGTCCAACAGCATATACCAGCCATTATGGTGCACACATGTATGTGTTTGTTCATTGTCT
Organism: Balaenoptera borealis; assembly: GCF_965194805.1. Taxonomy (NCBI): domain Eukaryota; kingdom Metazoa; phylum Chordata; class Mammalia; order Artiodactyla; family Balaenopteridae; genus Balaenoptera; species Balaenoptera borealis. Next base: position 148,216,558 of record NC_138860.1, read on the forward strand.
GTCTTTCCCACCAAGACGTAAACTTGATGAAGGCAGGACTTTGATGTCTTTATTGATATTTCCCCTATGCCTAGACTGTTTCAGGTGCTTGAAAGGTGGTGTCCACAAATATCTGTCAAAGGAAGGAAGGCAGGAGGGAGGGCTCACAGGGTCAAAGAGGCCTTTATGATCATCTGGTGGATCTCCGTGCTTTCTGCTCTTCAGTCCTCCCCAGCCCACTGCCCCTGGCCTGGCTCAGAGCCTCAGCTCTCACCTGACACTAAGTCAGCCTCCTTGTCTCCATCCGGCCCCATCCCACTCCCCCACCCAACAATGCCACAGAGTACGTCTTTAAAACACAAGAGTGGGGCTTCCCTGGTGGCGCAGTGGTTGAGAGTCTGCCTGCCAATGCAGGGGACACGGGTTCGAGCCCTGGTCTGGGAGGATCTCACATGCCGCGGAGCAACTGGGCCCGTGAGCCACAACTACTGAGCCTGCGCGTCTGGAGCTTGTGCTCCGCAACAAGAGAGGCCGCGACACTGAGAGGCCCGCGCACCGCGATGAAGAGTGGCCCCCGCTTGCCGCAACTAGAGAAAGCCCTCGCACAGAGACGAAGACCCAATGCAGCCAAAAATAAATAAAATTAATTAATTAAAAAAAAACAAAAAAAACCCACAAGAGTTACTTCCCATTAAAACCCTTTTGAGGGTCTGGAAGAAAATATTTGCACAATACATGTCTGATAAAGGATGTATGCCTGGAATATATAAAGGACTCTCAACACTTAATAGAAGAAAACAAGTAACCACATTTTAAAATGTGCAAAAGAAGAGATATGGAGGAGGTACATGAAAAAATGCCCAACATCTTGTCATTAGAGAAATGCAAATTCAAACCACAAGGAAATACCCCTATTAGGACGGCTAAATTTGGAAGGAAAAAAAGCCTTATAATACCAAATGTTGACAAGGATGTAAAGCAATTAGATCCCACATACATTGTTGGTGGGAATAAAACCTTTTCAGAAAATAGTTTGGCAGTTTCTTATAAAGTTATACATACATTTATCAAGTGACCTAGAAATCCTACTCTAGATATTTACCAAAGAAGAACGAAAGCATATGTCTACATGAAGACCTATATGGGACTGCTTATAGCAGATTTATTCAAAATTTCCCAGACTGGAAACAACCCAAATGTCCCTCTCCTTGAAAGTGGATAAACTGTGATATATCCATTCAAGAGAACACAAGTCAGCATTAGAAAGGAAGAAACTGCTAATATAAGCAACAGTATGGATGAATCTCAAGAACACCATGCAAAATGAAAGAAACAAAATTCTACATACGGCATGATTCCATTTATATGACATTCTGGAAAAGGCAAAACTATAGGGCTGGTAATCACATCAGTAGTCACCAGGGGCTGGGGCCTACACATGGCACAAGGAAACTTTCAAGGGTGATGGTAATATCTTTTATCTTGCTTGTTTGGGTGATTAATTACATGACTATATACATTTGTCAAAACTCACAGAACTGGAAAAAAAATCTCATAGAGCTATATACCTAAGAAGGGTGAATTTTCCTGGCTGTAAGTTTTACTATTATAAATGTAACTTTTACAAAAATCTTTCTGTGGCTTCTCACAGGTCAGATAAAGTCTGAGCAGCTTAGCTTCACAATCAAGGCCTCTAAGGACTGACCTAGCCAATCCCACCTGCCTTATTCTCTGCGATTCCCCTTTACACACTCCATGCATCATCCAAATCGAACCACCTAGGGTTTTCCGGACAGGTCCTGAGCTTTTTTGCTTCCTTTCCTTTGTTCACGCGCTTTCCTTTGTCCTAATTTTTCTCCTCCCTGAAAGAAGTGAACACTTGTGGAAAGAACGCAGCTTGGAACCCTGGGGAAGGGGGACTCTGTGCTGAACTTCCTAAGAGTCCCCCTTTCCTGTTCAAGCTTCCAAATCTCCCACCAAAGCAGCATGCACAGAGGCCCAGGAGGTAAAAGGGGAGTGACCGGGTGTGAGCAGGTGGGGCGAGGACAGGAAGACTGGTCATGGTAAAGGCTATCTGGGTTCAAAGGGCCTTCTCTCCTGGTCTCATCCTCCAGAACGCTGTGGGGAAAAGAGTGGGGAGAGCGTTCTGGACATAGAAAAGTACCAGGCCCCTCCTGCCCTCATCCTTCTCACACTGCCCTGTAACTGTAGAACGGGGATTGAATGCCTTCCCCAGAAAGGTGGGAGCCACTCTGGGACAGAACTGCTGTCTGTCTGGTTCTCTTCTGCAATGTCCCAAGATGTGCCTGCCACATAGCAAGTTCTCAATTAATTTTTGAAGATTACATGCATGAATGCAGTTGCCTAGCAGCAGCTTTAGGAAATCCCTTTCTCTCTCCAAATTTCAGTTGTCTCAACTGAAAAACATTGAGAGTAATTCCTACCTTTTAACGTTATTGTATACAGTAAATACATATAAAATCATTTTGAATATTATAAATATACTCTAGTGATATAAGAATTTATTATTATTGTTATTATAAAAATGGATACTTATGATTTCAATTTCAGATTTCTGGACAAGGAATGTGACTTTAGTTTAAAATGCTAAAAAGTTAGTATGCCTACTGAAGTATTTAGGAGGAAGTATTGATGTCTGCCATTTACTTTGAAATTTATCAGATTGTAAGGTAATTAATAGATGGGTAGAAGGATGGTAATAGATAGGTGATTAATAGATTAACAGACAGAAAGATATGTCATAAAACAAGAAGAATAAAACATTAATGGTAGAATCTAAGTGATGCATATACACTGTAAAATCCTTTCTATTTTGGTGTATGTTTAAATTTTTCATTAAAAAATGTCAAGTGAAAAAACTTAGGAAAAATAAGCTTCTGCCAGATCGAACTGGAAGTTTCCTTGCATGGAGTTATCCAGACTCTGGACCATTTCATCAATTAGTGCACTGACTCATCCTTTAACAAATATGCATTGAGCTCCTTCTACACGTGCCAGCTAGACACTGGAGTTTGAGAATAGAGAAGTTCTGTCTAGTAGCGACCACAGGCATGTGAATAAATAATTGCAATATAAAGGGAAAGTGCTCCAAACTGGGAATGCACAAGAGGCATTGTCTGTAAAAATCAGGGAAGGCTTCATATTTAAGCAGAGTTGTGGAGGATAAATAGGAATTTTCCAGACAGAAACTAGGAGAAGAGTGTTTCAAGAATAGATCACAGTGTGGCCAAAGCGTGGCCTGGCTGGAGTGCAAAGTGAGCATGTCCACACGGCCAGAGGGTGGCCAGATGGAGTAAAGAGACCAGGCTGTTAGCGCCAGAAAGGTGACCAGGTGGAAAACTTGCTCCATTGGTCCATCAGCCACATTTATGAAGCACCTCCTATGTGCATAGCTCTAAATAATGGAAAGCAAAAGGCTGCCTTTCCACACAGGAGTCAAATCCCAGGCTGCCTAGCTGGAAGCCCAGAACCAGTGGTTTGGCAGGAAGAAGCAGGTGAGGCTTGAGAGCGACAGGTGAGAAAGATTAGCTGCCACTACACATTCCAGAAGGAGACTTTACAACTCTCCCACACACGCCCTCCCTTGTCTGGACTGACAACAGCAAATTGTTCAAGGCCAAGTTGTGTTCCACACCCATGGCCTCTGCAAACCTGGCCAAGGAGGAGAGGCTGAAGTACAGGATCTGAGTCAGAGCCCTGGTCCCCGCCCTGCCTGTTTGGCTGCGGGCCTCTGAGCCATTTCCATCACCCCTACCTCTGCAGGCACTCTCGTATAAGATGGGAAGACAGCCCTGACAATCGCTCTTTGCCTTTCTACAGCAGCCTCGCAGTCTGTGGACCCTACACTTTTCCATCCACACCCACACTGGGTTGTGGCCCCCCCTCTACAGCCGTAGCAGGGATTGACAATAGCACATCAACATGGAGGAGCTGTGAGGCCCCAGTGAGAGCACCTCCATCCTTCCAGACTCGATTTGTTCTTATTAATTCTTTACTCCTGCCTTAGTTTTAAATTTATTTTGATTTTTTTAAACTTCTAGAATCGAATGATTGCTTCTGTTGGTTTCAATCTTTCATATTTAATATTAAAAGCTATTAAAGCTATGAATTTTCTTCTAATGGGTGCTTTGACAATATTACATAGCTTTTGATATAGAGTTTTTATTGTAATTAATTTCTAAATGGACTGTAATTTCAAACTAGATTTTCTCTTAGACCCAAGAGCTTTTAAGAAGACTACTTACTAGTTTCCAAGTACTTGGTTTTGAGGGTTATCCTTTTATTGTTAATGTCTTGTTTTATTGTACTCTGTTTAGAAAAAGTAACCTAAAATTTTCTATGTAGGGTGTTTTTAATTTAGATATTTTAAATGAAATTTTCTTAGAAGAGTAACTTTTATAAATGTTCCATGAATATCCGAAAATAATGTGGAGTAAAACACACCTATTCAAATCCTCCAAATAATTATTTACATGTCCTTATCTGTCAAATTCTCTCTTATTAAGAATTCCCATTATGATTGTGGGAGTTTGTCACTGTTATTTTGAGTGTGTGAAGGTTCATGGTTTGTATAACTTCTTCATGGATTTCCTTGTTTACCATGATTAAATACTCATCTTTGTCCCATTTAATATTTTTGCCTTGAATTCTATTTTGCTTGGTATTTGTATTACCACTTTTTGCTGTTGTTCACATTTATCTGGTAAATCATAGCTAGATATATTCTTACATTTTATGTCTTCCCCTTTGTTGAGCTCCTATGCTAATTCATTTTTCACTTGGAGTATATCCCCCAGTAATATTTTCAGAAAAGATACATTTGGTATACATCCCAAATTCTTGTGCATCTCTATTTGCACATGAATGATAGTTTGGCTATAGAGAATTCTAGTCTCAAGTCTTTTTCTTGTTGTATAAACAGTGTTTTCTATCATTCATGTTTCAGAAGAGAGGTCCAAAACATGTCTGATTGTCTTTTATCTAGATTGTAGGTTATTTGTCTTCTTAGATCTGACATCTCCAAGATTTTTATTTTACTTTTGAAACTCAGAAATTTCACCACACTTTTAGTGGATTGAATGCATATATTAACCTCCATCCCTCCTGAAATCTAACTAAAACAGGAGTAAAGGGATACAAATTTAAAATCATACACCCACAAGAACAGAAAGAATAGAAGCAGCAGCAGTAAGAGGGAATATTTAGGAAGTTGAAAAGCAGATGGAAGAATGGTAACTATGTTAGCATACCCAAGAAAGCTAAATCCTAAGACAGAAGAAGTTAAAGCTAAGAATTCCCTCACTCCAAAAGACTGAGGAATTGGCAGCACTAGGTACCTCTGGAATTGGGAGTGCACCAAAACAAGGATATGGATTGAATGTCTGTGTAATAACAACTTCCCTCTCCACTCTCTGCAGCCAGATGAATACCCTTCATGAATGAAGATTGCAGAATTTATTCTCTGGAGACAGAGAGGTTCTCTGTACAGGATGATACCAGACAGACTTGATGTCACGAGTATCCTATTTAAAACAGGGAATCAAATGGGAGTTTGATCACTAAATATTGAGACCTCTAAGTTCTTCTCCCCCATGTAAAGTTCTGGCAGCCAGGTTTACATCTCTCAGAAGAGCTTTCTCCAGCCAAGGCCAAGAGAAAAAGATCTAACAGCACTGACACTGAAATTCCCCCAGTGAAAACACTCAGCTTGGTCATGCTATGGTGAACCAATGATCAACAAGTGCCCCAGAGTCTCTAGTAGGATTTTCAATTGGACATGAGTGCACTGTCAAGGATCACCAGATATTTGAGGAAAATCTCTGATATGGAAGATTGAGACCAAAACAAACACATGAAAAAAAAAAATTGAAACAGAAGGAGACTGTCAGGCAAACTTGTCTTAATAATATCTTCAAAGGATAAGAAAGCATTGTATCCATGAAATATGAGCATGTTGTTACTAAAAGGAACATTCAGAAAACAAAAATAACTCTTAGAAATTAAAATATGAACTCAGAAATACAAAACTCAGTGAACAAATGAGAGAACATTTCTCGTCACCTGAAAATGGTCAGCAGCGCAGCAATACTCAGGGTAGAACCAAGCACAGAACAGGTCTTTCAAATGAATCAATCAATGAAAGAGCATATAAGGAAATCCTTCTTCCCAACTTATGACCTACCTTCTGTGCCTCGTGGCAAAGTCCTCCTGACCCAAGAGCCCAATTGAGTTGGGCCTTCATGATCAATGAACCTGAGCCCCAGCGAGAATCATGCACCAGCCTGACCATCAGACACCCCCAGGCACCTGATGGTTGGCTTCCATTCAGTAGCATTCATAAGCCTTAATTATGCCCGGCCATGTCCTGTAGGGTATAAAGTATTTCCCTTTTACAGATGGGAAAACTGAGGTCTGGAATACAAAGGGTGACTCTTGGCTAGAGATGGGTCCACAAGAACCCATAATTGTGTAGTCTGCCTCAAGAGTTCTTGTCCTTTATTTATTTGTTTTTTTCAAATTATAAAAATAATATATGTTTACTTTGAAAAATTCAAGCATTTCAGAAATAAAACAAGGTAGAATGCAAAAGACCCCCCAGGTGTAACCATAGTCAACAGTCTGGGGCCTAGTCCTCCATACTGTGTTGTCTATGCATGTGGCAATGCATTTTTTAATGGGATTTTTAGTCTCCTATTTTTTAATATTCATATGTATTTACTCTTTCAGACAAAGTTTATAATAAATGTATTCAATTCCCCCTTCCAACCCCCTTACAATTTGATTAAAAATGGCACTAAATGTGTACATCAATGGGGAGAATTACTATTTTTCCAATATTGAGCTTTTCCATCCATGAACATGGTATTTGCCCTAGTTATTCAGGCCTTCTTTAACATCTTTTAGTAAAGGTTTATATTTTTCTTCATTTATGCCTTGAATATACTTGATTAAGTTTATCCCAATGCATTGTATTGTGTAGCTCATAAGAATGGAATCTTTTTCTTTTTCTCAATTAAGTTCTCTATTTGTTGTGGTTGCAGTATCAAAGGAAACTATTTACACACTTTATTGCACTTGCTTCCTTACTTTGCAGTGTTAAAATGAACTCTCGGGACTTCCCTGGTGGCGCAGTGGTTAAGAATCTGCCTGCCAATGGAGGGGACATGGGTTTGATCCTTGGTCTGGGAAGATCCCACATGCCGTGGAGCAACTAAGCCCATACGCCACAACTACTGAAGCCCACGCTCTAGAGCCTGCAAGCCACAACTACTGAAGCCCGCGTGCCTAGAGCCTGTGCTCTGCAATAAGAGAAGCCATCACAATGAGAAGTCCATGCACTGCAACGAAGAGTAACCCCTGCTCACCACAACTAGAGAAAGCCCGCGTGCAGCAACGAAGACCCAACGCAGCCAAAAATTTTTTTTAAAGAAATAAGGGAAAAGAGATAAGAAAACTAGAGCATCAAATCAGAATGTCTACCATTCATCTAAAAAATAGAGAGAACACAGAAGGGAGGGAATCACTAAAGACAAAAACACAAAAAATTTTCCCAGAATAGAAGGTCCTGAGTTTCCATAAGGAAGGAACCCATTAAGTACCCAAAGCAGTGGATGAAAATAGCCTCACAGTAGACCCATCATCAAGAAATTTCAGTACACAAGGGACAGAGAGAAGATTCTAAAAGCTTCCAGAGAGGAAGGTGCAAGTTGCATACAAAGGACAGGAAACCAAGATGGCATTGAAATTCTTAACAACCATGCTTAAAAGTCGAAGGCAATGGAGCAAAGCCTTCAAAATTCCCAGGGAAAATTATTTCCAACTAATATTTTATTTCCAGCCAAACTATTGATCAGCTGTGCAGAGAGGAAGAAGAATCTTTTTCAGGCATGCAGTCTATCAAAAATGTCACCTCCCATTACCCTTTCTAAGGAATCCACCAAAACAAGAGGGTCAATCAAGAAAGAAGACACAGGTCTACTTTGATAAAAATATTTAAAAGCTGGTTTTAAATATTTAGATCTGGACCTCATGCTCTCACCAGAATTTCTGATGACAGAATGACAGAATTTCCAATTCTAAAGTGCATGTTTATTCATATTTTAACATTTCTGAAGCTGAGATTATACGGCAATTGATGGTATCTTAGGTCAATAAGACATCGCGGCAGCTAACATCTGCAAGCTGTTTTACAGTTAGCCACAGTATTCCATGCACTTTTTTCTTTAGGCTTCACAACTTCCTGAGGTGAGTTTTACCAACCCCGTTTTCAACACCAAGAAACAGATCCCATGTGGTGACGCCATGCAAGGCAATCCTAGACTGTGTGGGTTGTGGGTGGAGGAGTTAGCCTCGATGGAGTTCCTTTTCTCCTTACCACCAACTTTAGACAGAATATTCCATTTGGGTCTCCACAGTCCCCCGCTCGTTGACAGCTGAGGGAAGTGAGGCTCAGAGAGGTTAAGCGATGTGCCCCACCTCACCCAGCCAGTAAGCGTCAGAGCCAGGATCTGAACTCTTTGCACTGCCACAGCTGTTTGGCTGGCACTAGGGGCGGCAGCTGTGCTCCCATGGGAACCAAGCACAAGATGCTGGAGCCCCCAGCCCAGCCCAGAGTAAGCCCCTCTGTGCCCTTGCCCCTCTGCTGGAGCTCCAGCGGCACTCACTGCATGAGCCTGTCCCGGGCCGGGTCCGAGAGGTAGCGCTTGGATCCACCCATGAACAGGGACCGGTATCGCTGCCTATGGTCCTTTGTCTCCATCAGCTGGGTGTTGAGGTAGCAACCCAAACCCACGGGGTTCTGCACCAGGGAGAAGAGGCAGGACATTAGCAAGCTGGATGCCTGGCTTGGAAACTTGATCTCAGGCCTCTTCCCCTCCCTCTAGGCTCCTCCTTACTCCATCTGTTACACAATGAATCGTGTTCCCCAAAGAGAGGTGCAAGTCCTAATCCCCAGGACCTCAGACTGTGAGCTTATTTGGAAATAGCTGCAGATGTAATCAGTTACGATGAGCTCATACCGGAGTAGGGTGGGTCCTTAATCCAATGTGACTAGTGTCCTCATAAGCAGAGACATACAGGGGGAAGATGGCCATACAACATGGAGGCAGAGGTTGGAGTGATGCACTTACAAGCCAAGGAGTTCCAAAGATTGCCAGCCACCACCAGCAGCTAGAAAGAGGCCAGGAAGGATCCTCCCCTACAGGCTTCAGAGGAAATGCGGTTTTGTCGATACCTGGATTTCAGACTTCTGGCTCCCAGAACTGTGAGAGGATAAATTTCTGTTGTTTTAAGCCATCTAGTCTGTGATACTTTGTTATGGCAGCTTTAGGAAATTAATACACCATCCCACCCAGAAACCTGGGTTATAGGTACAAGAAGCGCCAGTGGAGAGGTTCAGAGAGGAGATGTAGTCTGTCCAGGGTGACTAGTGAGGGCAGGAGAATGGCAGGACGGGAACCTGCCATTTGTACAGAATCTGTCCCAAGGTCAGACTGGGTCCCCAAGCGAAGACCCTCTCCCCTGGAGGAGGTGCAGGCTGGTGGTGAGAAAAGGAAGAATGTGGGGACCTGACCGTCTGGACCTCACAAGAACCGAGCAGGGCAGGAGGTGTGGGCACACTGGGGGCCAAGACATCGCTCGGGAGACAAGGAGGTGGAGTGGAAGACGGAGAGCTGGGGTGTGGGCCTGCGGGATGGGGCAGGGGGAGCTTAGTAGGAAGGCAGGTTCCAAGCAAGATGTCCCCAGGGAAACCAGGAGAAAGTCACAGCTTAAAAATACACAGCTGTTCAGGAGGCCTGCGGCGGCTGGGAGTGGCAGGGCGGGGAGTGGGCAGCGCAGGCTGGCACGTCCAGCAGCAGCAGTGTCGGTGTTCGGGAAGCTGTTCGGGGCTGGAGGGGGTAAAGCCGGCAAGGGCGGCCCGACCCCCCCGGGAGGCCATCCAGAGGCTTTGGAACACAGAGGAGATGCTAAGTAAGAAGCAAGAATTCCTGGAGAAGAAGATAGAGCAGGAGCTGACGGCCGCCAAGAAGCACGACACCAAAATCAAGCGTGCTGCCCTCCAGGCACTGAAGTGCAAGAAGAGGTATGGAAAGCAGTTGGTACAGATCAACGGCACACTGTCAACCATCGAGTTCCAGCGAGAGGCCCTGGAGAATGCCAATACCAACACCGAGGTGCTCAAGAACGTGGGCTACGCCACCAAGGCCATGAAGGCTGCCCACGACAACATGGACGTCGATAAAGCTGATGAGTTAATGCAGGACATTGCTGACCAGCAGGAACTTGCAGAAGAAACTTCAACAGCTATTTCAAAATCTGTAGGGTTTGGAGAAGAGTTTGACGAGGATGGCAGAATTAGAAGAACTAGAACAGGAGGAACTAGACAGTATGCTGGAAATCAGTGGACCGGAAACAGTCCCTCTACCAAATGTTCCCTCTGTATCTCTACTATCAAAACCCACCAAGAAGAAGGAAGAGGAAGACGATGACATGAAGGAATTGGAGACCTGGGCTGGATCCACTTAACCGGTCCAGCGCGAGCTGGGCCCAGTCTGATGGCCTGCGCGGCGGGCAGGCGCGTGCGTGTGCAGGGCAGGCAGGTTCCATCACTCTCGAATCTTCCTCCAAAGCAGTAGGGCAGCATCACTGCTCACTCTGCATAGCATGGTCTGCACCCAGCGGGACAGGCAAGGGGCGGGGGAGGTGCCTGCTGTTTATAATGTTGAATTTCTGTAGAATAAACTGTATTTGCAAATCCAACATTGAGCTTCTGGACTAACGCTAACTCCACTGCTGAACCTCAATGGATAGGGTCGACTGTTTGCAGTTGAAATGATCTGAAAATGTAGCCTCTGTCCTTTTAAGTCAGCTGACTTGTCACACATCTCTTTGTAAGACTTGTACGGTACTGGCAGGAGTTGTTTTTTAAAAGCCATAAGCTTTTCCTTGTCCTTAGCTGTAATAATGCATCTGATTTTGGTTTCCTCGAGAGCTGTATTTCTGTCCATCGCCTGTGTACTGGCCCCTGTGTTTCCCACTCTGGCCCACTCCTCACTCCCACTCCCCTGGTCTTTTTGGAGTTTGTGACACTGATTTGAAACAGATGGTGTTCTCTTGAGAGAGTGTGAGATTGTTAGAGTTAAATCCCAGCTATATATTTTTCTAACGTAGCTCTAAGGTCCTTGTTGCTGTTTGCAATAACTGATAGACAACTCATACATTTATAATCAGATGGAACTATGGTTTGCACTGTCTATTAAATATCTCAATTAATTTAAAAAAAAACAGCTGTTCAAAACCAGGCAAAACTAACCTGCACTACTGGAAGTCAGGAGAGGAACCACCTGATGGGGAGGGAGGTTGGGGGCGTGGCCCTGGGGTGCTGGAAACGTGCCCTTCAACCCTCTTGGGGGTGGTTACATGGTGGGTCCATTTTGTGACAATTCATGGAGCTCTTCACTTAGGACTCATGCTCCTTTCTGTATGGTTACTAGACCCCAGTAAAAGGTGGGCTTAAAAAATGAAGGACAGGAATGAGAAACGGAATGAGGCTGATGCCCAATGCCATCTGGTGAATGAAGAAGGCAGGCACACGAAGGCAAGAGCTTAGCTGTCTTACAAGAACGCCAACAAACCAAAGATTACATTATATATGGGGGATGGCTGCCTCTGGGGAGGGGGAGGAGGAGGAGAGGGGAGGGGGAGGAGAGGGGAGGGGGAGGAGAGGGTCCTTGCTCAGCCAGAGATGAGAAATGGGCCAACTTCCTGAGCTGCCCCTGAGGCCTCAAGACAAATATGAAGAGAATGGAGGGAGCATTTCCCTGGAAAATAAGAGAGTGGGATGGCTCTGGGTGATGTCCATTAGCATGGTGGTTCTCAAACTTGTCCCTGGAAGAGCAGTATCAGCATCACCTGAGAACTCACTAGGAATGCAAGTTCCCAGGCCCCACTCCAGGCTTACTGAATCAGAAGCTCTGGCGTGGGGCAAGCCCTCCAGGTGAGGCTAATGCCTGCTCAAGTTTGAAAAACCACTGCCTTAGAGAAATGAGACGGTGGGAGTGGGTGTTAGTCCCTGGTAGAAAAAAGAGAGGTGGGATTGGCTCCCTCAGAGCATCAGTTCCCGGGGGGAAGGAGAACTTGGGGCTGCCTGTAGAGTCAGGAGAGGGTTCCCTGCTTCTCACTGTGTATCCCCTACCCAGACCCACCCACCCAGGTTCCCAGAATCACCTGGGAGGCCTTTATGCCTATCCGCTTGGAAGACAGCAGGAACAGTGGTTGGTTGATGTATTTGCATTCCTTCTCTGGAGGAAGCCATGTACGGGGACCAGACGTGGCCTAGAGGTGAGGAACAAAGGCTGAAAGCTTGGCGAGGTCTGGCGGTGGTCAGCCTGGGGCCAGGCCTGATGAGGGCTCCGGGCAGCTGACCTCACCCCCCTGGCAGCCCTGAGACTTGAGCCAAGGATGGTGAGAGGTACCTGGCCACCTCCCAACTTACCAGGAGCCCATCCTCTGGGGGTGAAGGGGCCCTGCGGGACTCTCATGACCCCTGCCACCCACTCTATGCCCACCCATCATCCTGAAACCTCTTTCCAGGTTCCCAAGGGCCCTCCCGGTCTGGCAGGGTCCAGAGAGGTGCTCCAGACCCCAGTCTGGGGAGCAGAAGCCACTCGGACTTTGCAGCTAAATGAGCCAGGCTCCAATCTTGGCTCCTTCTCCCCCTTGCTGGGAGCCTGGGCAAATCCCTTCCCATCTCTGGGCCTCGGTTTCCTTTCATGAAATGCAAAAGACAATCCCTCCCTCCAGGGGGCTGAAAGGTGCCCACCCCAGAGCAGGTATTCAGGAAATGTTGGTACCCTTTTTCATTCCTCTGGACATGCCCACCTTCCCAAGCCCTTAGCAGTTCCCTCCCTGGGGGGCAGAACCTCCTTGGGGGTCGACTAATGTCCAGAGCCTACTCAGACCACTGGCTGCCGAGCCCCCAGAAAGGAGCCCACCACTCCCCTAAACAGAACAGGTGTGCGGCCCTCTGTCGGGCAGACCCCTTATTCACACTTGGTCCCGCTCCAGTTTTCCCCTCATCCTCTCTGCAGGGAAGGGAGGGGCAGAGATCAATGCCCACTGGGCACTTCCCGGGTGCCAGGCTCCACGCTATAGGCTCTAGTACTAACCTCATTGAATTCTCACAGCCACCTGGTCACGCTCACGGAACAAGCATGTAAACCAAGGCTTAGAGAGTGACAGACACTGATCCAATGTGACTAGCAAGTACAAGACCAGGATTGGGAACCAGGTGAGTCTGGTACCCAAGGGTGAGCCTTCGGCTGAAATAGCCGCCTCCACCCCACCCTGCCCCCGCAGGAAAGCCCCCTTCCAAGAGGAGAAGGAAGGAAGGCCACAGGGGGACACTGACTAGTTTTGGGGGACACTGGCTAAGGGTGGCCCAATAAACTCTTTCTGGAGGGGTTTCCGGGTTGCGGGGAACTTTTGAAAAAACACCACGCTTCTTATTGTGATGTGAGTCAAGTTCTTCCACGAAGCTCTTGAAATTCATCAGTTCCCTGAGCCTTTTTTTTCTGAGAAACAGAGGAGGAAAAAGAATATCTGTTATGTCAGGAAAAGCAAGAGCTGCGATTCTGGATCCTTACCACAATCAGAGACAAGCAGTGGTCCAATGAGGCATCACTCTCCCCCATGCCTGCCACTGTCCCATGGCCAGGCCAGTCCACCCCGACCTGGGCGACAGAGACGAAGCCCCCCAGCCAGGGGTGGGGTCAGTCTGATGGGGTCTCTGACAGCCCCTCCTCCGTGCGGTGCCCTGCAGCCCAGCTTGCCTTCATCCACTTCTTTCTTTCACTTGTTTTGTGGACATTTACTGAGTCAGGCACTGTTCTAAGCAGAAGCAATAGTCCAAATATTTAAAAACCGGTGTGGGGCTTCCCTGGTGGCGCAGTGGTTGAGAATCTGCCTGCTAATGCAGGGGACACGGGTTCGAGCCCTGGTCTGGGAAGATCCCACATGCCGTGGAGCAACTGGGCCCATGAGCCACAACTGCTGAGCCTGCGCGTCTGGAGCCTGTGCTCTGCAACGGGAGGGGCCGTGATAGTGAGAGGCCCGCGCACCGCAATGAAGAGTGGCCCCCGCACCACGATGAAGAGTGGCCCCCGCTTGCCGCAACTAGAGAAAGCCCTCGCACGAAACGAAGACCCAACACAGCTAAAAATAAATAAATAAATAAATAAATAAATAGAGTAGCTATTAATTTAAAAAAAAAAAAAAACCGGTGTGATGGGGGAACACTCAGGATTCTTAGGGCAGCAAAACTACTCTGTATGATACTAAAACGGTGGATACATGTTATTATATATTTGTCCAAACCCATTGAATGTACAACACCAAGAGTGAACCCTAATGTAAACCATGGACTTTGGGTGATAATAATGTGTCAATGTAGATGCACTGATTGTAAGAAATGTTCCCCTCTGGTGCTGATTATTGATAGTGGGGGCCTGGGCATGTAGGGGGGACAGAGGGAACATGAGAACCCTGTACTTTCTGCTCAATTTTGCTGTGAACCTAAAACTGCTCTTTAAAATGTCTATTTTTTAGATAACACAAAATAATATCCTGTGGCCTGGGAACTGGCTCTAGGGCCTACAGAGCGTCTGAGGTCCCTGCTGTGCTGGCAGGACACCTTAGTAGCTGGTCATGGGGAGGCCTGGGAAGCCCCAGGGAGGAGCCAGGTTTCAGGGCTCATTCAGTGGCTATTTACCAGCTGGTCCCAAAGTATTTCAACATTTCACCACCCCTGCTTCCTAGCGCTCCTGATGCCTTTACCACAGCACCCACTCCCTGCTAATATTCTATATTATTTTCACTTGCGATTGTGTTTCTTTTTGCGCTAGAAAGTAAGCACTTACTAGAAAGTAAGCACCACTGGGGCAGGTTCCCCTGCACCTAGATGATTACCTGGCCCAAGGCACACATGAGTGAAGGCACAGTAGAGACAAAATAAACAGTTAGACAAATACTTAAGTCCAATTACTATGAAAGCAAAGCCCAGGGTGCTAGGGATCACACAACAGGAATTTGACTGGTGCAGGAAAGGGGGGCATCAAGCTAAAATTCTACCTCAGCTTCCCCTCCCAGCCCTCCAGTTCTCTGCCACTAACCCAGTCAGCTTAGCTGGGTCTGAGATGGCTGGGAAGTGTTTCCAAAACAGCAGGACACCCAGGCCTGCACCATCCAGGTCCCTGCAGGCCTGGCAGCCTGTCTCCCATCCAGGCCTGGCACTGTGGCCCCCTGCTCCTCCCCTGCAATTCGTGCTGGTACAGAGGAGAGGGGACTGGAGGTGAAGCCAGACAGATGCCGTGGGGTTCAATCCCGGCTCTGTCCCTACCAGCTTCGTGGCTAGCCTCAGTCTCCTCCTCTAACACAGGGCGCCTTACCCTGCCCTAGCCGGGAGAGGGGAGTGAGCAGGCTACGGAAAGAGTCCTGCGCAGAGCCTGGCACACAGGGTGCTGTGGATAGGTGAGGCCTGTTTTCCTGCCAGGGAAGGCAGAGCCCGCCTGGGTACACACCTGCACAGAGTCATGTCCATAAGGCTGGGGCTTGCTTCGGTCACCAGAGAAAGTGTCATAGAGGCCACGGGTGCCCATGGATCGTGCCAGGTATGCCTCGATGCCACTTTTGAAGGTGTAGGTGCCCAGTGCCAGACCGCTCCCCTGGAACAGAGCACAGAGGACAATCCCTGCAGGTCCATCACCCCCTCGGGGCCTCGGTTTCCCCATCTGCCCTGGAGTCCCCCCCCCCCAGGTCTGCGCAGGAAGGTGGGTGAGGCCTGGCCAGGGTAGGGGGATACCTGATGAGCCAAGGGGGGCGGCTTGTTGGTCATCCTGCACATGAGGCCCTTGGAATGGGACCAGTTCCAGGCACTCTCCTCCAGCTTCGTGTATGGGTTGCCCTTCTCCCCATAATTTCCAGGGCCTGGATAGTAGTTCTGGGGGCGAGAGGGAGGGACATAAAGGCCATTAGTGCCACTCCGTGCGCAGCAGAGTGCACCTGAGGAAGAGATGTCCCCCAGAGGGTAATGGGATTTTCAGAGCCCCTGTGTGTTAGCTGCCCCCCAAAACACACAGCACTGTGGGCCTGTGAGCCTCTGCCACTGCTCAGACTTTCAGTTCCAAGTTCAGACTCTTCACTGGGGCCCCACTGGTCTGTCCAACCTATCCCTCACTGTTCCCTTTCTACATCTGACGCTTCAGCCGAAGTGAGGTCCTTGCTGGTCCCCAAACCTATGCCATTCTGGCAACCTCCTTACCTTTGCTTGCTTGTGCCATTACTGCCACCCAAAATGCCCTTCCTGCCTTCTTGGCCCTGGAAAATTCTTCTAATCCTGCAAAGCCAGCTCGAATGTCATCTCCTCTGGGAATGAAGCCTTCCTTCCCTGATCACCCCAGACAGCTGCTTGCTTTGGTGGTCTCAGAAATCCCAACCATTACACCCCTGTGTTATAGCCCTACGTTTACGTGAATGGGTTTCCCACTGTGCCATGAACAGTGCTGAGATCTGGAGGGATTTGGAGTCCTGGGTTCGAATCCTGACTCGACTGCTTCCCAGCTGAGTGACGGTGGGCATGCCACTTAATCCGTCTTAGCCTCATGGTCCACATTTCAAGCACAGGGATAGTAGAACTTTCTTCCAAGGTAATGAGGATGATATGAAATAACGTCTATAAAGCCTCCTGCACACGCCCAGCCCATAGTGGGTGCCAACACCTAATAAGTCAGGGTGGGGTGGCTGCCTTGGTGGGGAGGGGTAGGAGAGGTTGAGAACTGTGGCTGGAATGAGCATCTGGAGCCTCGACTGCCAGGGTCGGAAATATGGCCTCTGTAGTTGGAATGAGAAGAGCCACCCGGCAGTATAGGTGGGTGGGTGGGTAGCCATCGTTGGGTCAAGACCTGGCAGGATGTTTTCTGCTGCTTTGCACCTTTTAGCCACACGGGATCGCTGCCACTCCACAGATGGCTCAGCCCTGCCTACCTCCAGTCCCTGGAACCTCCCTGGAAGCAGCCCAGAACCAGGCCTGGCAGAGAGGGTGGGTAGTCAGGCCGTGGCAGGCATCAGATTCGTTCGCCCTCAGAGGAACCAGAATGCACATTGCCTCCTTCCAGGGCCCAAGGTTTCCAGGTACGTTCAGGAGAAAAGCCCCAAAGTAGGAAGGTGGGTCTCAACATCATGTGCTGGCTGCTTTACTAGCCTTAATATCTTGGTCCTAGAGACATCCTGATGAGATCAAATCAGTGCCACCTGCAATCAATAGATGGGGAAACTGAGTCTCAGAGAGGCGAACCTTGTGTCCAAGGTCCCACCTCCAGAAAGGGGCAGCACAAGGGTTCTAACTTCAAAATCCATGCATGATCTTTCTGAGCTTCTACTGTTTCCCAGGCACTGTGCAGGCACCAGAGGCGGGAGAGAAATAAGCCCCACGGTGTCTAGGGAGACCTCAGAAGTGAGGGTTATAACAAAGGGGTGGGAGCTGCTCATCCCGGAGCTCACAGACCAGGAGGAGCCCAGTGCCGGCACTCTGTCGGCAAAGCCTCATCTCTCCAAACCTTCAGGTTCAGAGGTGTAGTAACGCACCTGGGCTGATGTGAACACCCCTGACTTTAGCTAGAATGTTATGTTTCAGGGCTTCTGGTACCCAGGCAGGAGTGATTAATTCTGGGGGAAGTGGGAATTGTCACTTACAAGATTTTTTTTTAGGTGGACCTTGAAGAAAGAGTCATCTTCCCAGAAGATGAAGGGGAGGGACAGGTGTCCCAGGTAGAGGGAGCCGTAAGAGCACCTTTGAGACCGTTGGGAAAGGTATACTGGGAAGAGAATGGGAAGGCCCTGAAGGCCAAGCGGGGCATCCAGACTTGATTCTGAGGCATGAGGACACTTAGGAAGGCGACTGGGGCAATAGTAGGTGACCAGGAAATCAGTCATGGGGGCGCCCCTGGGCAGGGGGAGTGTGGCTTGGGCTTGGGCGGAGGTCAAGGGGATGGAAGGAGGAGGATGGGAGACAGAAGCACAGACCCCCGTGACTACAGGGGAACAAGGTGCCCATGGGTTTCTGGCTCTGGCCGCTGGGCGGTGCCATTGCCCAGGAAGAGCAGGCCTGGGGGAGATGCTGACATGGCAGGAGGGGGGCATGCAGAGTTTGAGGGGCCTGGAGGACCCCGGGGTGGGGATCTGAAGCCATGTGCATGGAGCCTGGCTGCGCAAGAGAGAACACCCCACAGAGGGTGGTGGGGAGGGCAGGGCCTGGGAAAGAGAAGCCATGGAGGGAGGCTGGCGGAGGAGCTCCAAGGACACAGAGCCCAGTGTCCCCAAAGCCAAGGGAGGGCAGAGCGTACTAGGAGGAGGATGGAGGCAGAGCCCAGTGCCAGCAGAGAAGGCACTGGCTTTGCAGGGGTGTGCTTCAACAGCCCATCCGCTCTGGGGAAGGATTCACAGGACCCAAAGCAGGCACCCACAGCTTTGGCACTGGCACTGGGGAGGCCCCCATGGAGAAGTCAGCACCCTGCACAGGTGGCATTTGTAGGCCTGTCCCACCCGCACTGGGGGGACAACTGGAGGGACCAGAGGCCAGAGGAGGCCATCAGGTCCCCAGCCCAGAGCAAGATGACAGCTGAGAAAGTCAGGCCTTGGATGTGAGCTCTCCCGGGGCTACCTTCTGCCCACTGGGGCAGTGCCACCTCCTTGAACTTTCTGTCCAGGCCCTGAGCCCAGGAGAGTGGCTCGGGGAAATCCCACAGGGCCCAGCGAGGTTACTGCAGGAGCAGATGTGGGGACCAGAGAGGAGAAGAGACAGCTGGAACAGAGGGACAGGCCGTGGGACCTTCACCCTGCTCAGCCAACCCTGGCAGATGCTCCAGCGCTGGGGACCGGGCACAGGAGGAAACAGGCAGCATCTGATTTGTTCCCCCAACTCCTCTGCCTTCAGCGGGGCTGGGCTCTGCCATTAGATCCTGTCCTCCACAGATGGTCAAGGAACAATCCAAGTGAGCCCAGCCTACGGGTCAAGTGCAGTGGTTACGTGTGGACACCTTGGACTCAATCCTGCCTCTGCCGCTTAGTAGCTCTGTGACCTTGGGCAGTCACTTGACCTCTCTGTGCTCGTTTTCTGTCTGTAAAGTGGCGATGATAGTGCCTGCTTCACAGGGTTGTGGTGAGGATTACATTAATTAGTACACTCAAGTGCTTAGAACAGTGCCTGGCACATGGCAAGTGCTGCATTAAGTGTCGGCTATTATTACTTTAGACTTGAAGGTAATCACTCATTTTTCAGTGCCTCCAGGCAGCCCCTCTCCCCACAGTGCAGTGACAGCTTCTGCACCTGAGGATGCCTGTGCACGTCCCCTGAACGTGGCAAGGAGTAATTCCCAGGCTCCATAGAAAGTTTCACAGTGGTGAGGTGTGGAGGAAAGGCCCTGGCTTGGGGTTTGCCCATTTGGCCCACTGGGGCAAGATGTTTATCCTCTCTGAGCCTCCAGGGCCTTGTCTGGAGTGGTTATAAAAAATTAGAGTGTTTTGGAGAACCAGTACTTAGTAGGCAGGCATGGGCTTAGTCCACAAAGACTTATCACGTGCCTACTATGTGCCAGGCACTGCTAGGACCTGGGGATTCTGCAGCGAACCAACCGGGCAGATGTGGTCCACCCTCGGGGGCTGCTGTGCACTGGGGGAGAGACACTGAACCCACAGCCACAATCGGGGCTCCTGGGAAAGGGAGATGGCACCTCATGGGGTCAGGTCAGACCTCGGAGCTGAGAGCTGAGGGATGAGCAGGGGGTCCTTAGGTGAAGGGGCCGCTGGGGGCGGAATGGCACTTCTGGTAGAGGGAAGAGAAGGAGCAAAGCACAGGGCGAGTGCTTTGCCTCACTTTGAGGAGTGAGGAGGGCAAGGGTGTCCAGCCCAGAGAGCGTGGGGGGCAGGGGAGGAGGGGCAGCACTGGCAGCGCGGGCGTGACTCCTGCCTTTGCCTGCACGACCCTATGCAGCCTGAACCCCACTCATCCCGAACCACACCGATGCCACGGCAGCCCTCCTGCCACCCCCACCTCTCACCACAGTCACCTCCCGTCTGGATGCCTCCGACCCCCTCCCCCACAAGCATGTCACTCAGTACCCCTCCCCCCATCAAAACCCTCCTCTGCTGTCCTCCCACAGCACCTGGAATCAAACCCGAGGAATCAAATCAAGTCCCTCTCACCTTGCCAGAAGGGCCTCATGTCCTGGTCCTCACCCCTCTGCTCTTGCCTCCTCCACCCTCACTCACAGATTCCGTGAGTCTCCATTGTTCACCTACCACAGGTTTTGCTCGAATGCCACCTCCTCCCAGAGGTCTTCCCTGACTACCCTATAAATGGCACCTCATGATTCGCCATCTCTCCCTGTCTCATTTTTCCTCATGGCCCTCATTATATGTGATTTGCTTCTTTGTACCGTTGTTTCTACCACTAGGACCACAGCTCCACGAGGGCAGGGACCTTGTCTTCATCACTGCTGGATCCCCAGGGCCTGGAACAGTACGTGGCACTAGAGGGCGCTCAACCATTATTTGCTGGCTGGCTGGACGGCTGTAGATATGGAGGAGTTTGTTGAGCACCTAATGTATGCCTGGCTCTGTGCCAGGGACTCAAAGGTGAACCAGACCCAGCCCTGCTGACAGGGAGTTCCTGGTCTGGTGGGGGAGGCGCAGAAACCTACGACAGCCAGTGGGCTGAAAGCTGCGGCACTGGAAAGCAGAGGGGCTGTAGGGTCCCAGAGGAGAGCCTGGCCAAGCCTGGGAAGAAGAACGGTAGGAGAAAGGGCGCTTCCAGCCCCACCCAGGCTGCATGCTCTTCGTACAGAGCAGAGGGTAGGAGGGATCCCACTCCGTGTATGAGAACACCTACCCCAATGAGTCCTCGGAAGCGAACCTCCCCGGAGCTGCCTGGTTTCTACTGCAACTCTTCTAAGAAGTCTTTGGAGTTGTAGGAGCCAGGCCCCAGCTCTTCCTTCTGCCCCAAGAGAAGAGAGCAGAGGCTAAAACTTTACACTTGGGAGTGTCCACGCGGGCAGGAGCCCAGGCGAGGATGTGTTCCTTAAAGGATGAGCTCTACCTGGGCCTGAGAGGACACTGCAGGCCACCCTGAGGGCAGGCAGGACCAGGCAGGAGGACGTGGCACCAGCGGTAGGGCAGGGTGGGGCCCCAGGGGCCTCACCTGCTGCCGCTTCTCTTTCATGATGGCCCAGTACTGGAAGTGGGGCAGCTGTGTCAGCCGGGGGGCTTCCTGGGCCTTGGCCCAGCCTGTGCCCACCTCCTTCTTCAACTTCTTGATGCTGAAGGAGGTCTCCTTGCAGCCATAGGTCCCAGGTCCTGTGTGGGACTGAGTCAGAGCGCAGTCAGAGCAAGGCCAGCTGCACCACCAGTCCACCCACAGAGCAAGTCCTCACCAAGCTGTCACCCTGACCTGGGAGTGGACAGGCAATACCCCTCTGGGGGCCCCTCCCCCAGCCCCGAGCCTGGCCCTCAAGGTGCAACCATGACATCCTCTGTCACTGGCCCCCTTACACTTCAGAGAGGGCCCGCAGCCAGTCTGTGCAAGAGCTGCAAGTGGAACCCAGGTCTCTGTGGATCCGACCCATGCTGTTTTCACTACAGTCCTGCGTTTATCAAACACATTGAGGCCCCAGCTCTGAGTCAAGCTCTGAGCTGTGGGTTGAGGGCACGGAGGGGTGTGACACATGCCCCTTACACAGATCAGCTCATCTGTCACGGTGGGGGACTCGGAGGGGCAGTGGCCAGACCACGTGGGAGACTCGGGAAGCTATGCAAACTCACCACGTCCACAGAGTAAACCCTGGAGTACGTGGCCTCCGTGAAGGTGCTGAACTTCTTCTGGTTGGGATAGACAGCGGAGACGTCAAACCTGGGAGGGACAGATGCCCAGTGAGAGGCACCCAGCCCTGCGGAGGGCAGTTCTGGGCGGTGGGAGAGTTGGCATCTCACGGGAGGTGACTTTGGAGCTGGCCCATGAAGGATGAGCAGGGCTGCTGCCTCCTCAGGGTCTTCGTCCTTCCAGGTTCCCTCTCCCTGGATTCCACCCTTGTCTGGTTCCCTAACCCCCTGCTGGGAACATTTACTCACAATCACCTTCTCAGGGCAACCACCAGCCGCCCCACCCCCTGCACTCTCCAGCTCCTCCTCCCCACATCCTTTTTCTCCATAGCCCTTATCACTAGCCAACATTTTATATCTTTTTCTTTTTTTATTTATTATCCACTCCCACCACCCCTCCCATATGAAGGCAAGCTCATGAGCAAGGGCTTTGCTGTTTTGTTCACTATTTTATCCCCAGATGCTAGAACTGTGCCTGGCACATAGTAGGTGATATATATATATATCACCTATCACATATATATATATACACCACCTATGATATGATACATATATCACAGGTGGTATATATATATGATATACACATGATATATGCCATACGTATGAATGAAGAAAGACACCTGGGCTGAAATCCTACCCATGACTTTTGGGCTGAGTGACCTACTATGGGCCAGGCCACTCGGCCTCTCTGAGCAGCACATAGTAGGTGATTCTGAAATGATTTTAAATAACTTAATAACGGTGGTAAAAGACTCTGGGCAGGGAAGTGCGGCAGGCAGGAGGGTTATCGAAAGTCCCGCCCCCACCCCTCACTGCCAGCCCTACCCCCGCCCCGCCCCTCCCCGCACATAACCCCCCTCTCGCTCCCCCTCCACCAGGCTCCAGCCTCCCGTCGGTGGGCCCTCTCTCCCACCGCCCCGCCCCACCTGTGGCTCTGCACCCCGAAGGGAGCGCCCGCGAACCAGTTGGTGGCCATGGCGCTGGCCCGCCCGCCGCGGCGAGGTCCTCGCGGGACTCGGACTGCGGGACTGTTTCGCGCCCGCCGGCAGGCCAGACCGGCTTCTGCCACCGCCGCCACCGCTGCCACGGCAACCCAGGCCTTGCGATTTGTGATCCGCCACAGACCTGTGCGCTGCGTCTTTGCCCGCGCTGCGCCCCTGCAGGCGCGCCCGCAGGGTCCCCGACTTTTCCATTCGGCTACGCACATTTTCACTGCTGCCTTGCCAGACATCCTTCCCTGAGACCGGCAGATTTAATGGCCCCTCACGGTAGTTAATATGGATGCCATTTGGTCGGGTTTTAGAGTCACCTGTTGAGGAAACGTTTCCGATTTCTTGATTTATGGCAGAGCCCCGCGCAGGGCCTGGTGGAGCGCAAAGGCCTCTTGATGTTCACCTTATGCTGGTGGGACCAGGGAGACACACAGAAAGGGCTCGACTTAGGCAAAGGGCATCCCATGCCTTCTCCACTCTGGGGAGGGGAGGAGGAGAAAGAGGGAACGGGCAAGGGGAGCCAGAGAGTGGAGGGCAGGAATAAGGTGGTCAGGAGAGAGGTAGGGTTGCAGGGATGGTGTCAGGACTCATTCCTCCCCCAGTTACCTGGACACCCACTCTGGGCAGACATTGTGCAGGGTGCCTGGGACCCAGATATGGTCCCTCCCCGGAGAGTCTAGTGGGGGAAACAATGACTACACAGTGTGACCAGGTCAGTGTGGTAGGGAGGCCTCTGACCCAGACTGTGGGTAAGTCAGGGAAGGCTTCCTGGAGGAGGAGAATTCCAAACTCAACATTGAAGAGTGTGTGTGGCTTGCTAGGTAAAGAAAGGGGTTGAGGGTATGTGCCCCCAACAGGGCATGGTCAGCTCTCTCCTCTCATCCTCCCTTATCTCCCACCAATGCCCCACAGTCATGCTACAGACTGTCTAATATCATCTCCCACGATTGCCTTTGATCACTCCAAGTGTTTTAGGCTAAGGTAGGGCAAAGGGCCATACGCCATTTGATGATGACAAGACTGAAACCAGAGAGAAACAGGACCTTCCCGGGGGGTCCTGCATCCAGCCTGTGGTGGAAATGGATTACCAGGACAGTGGGTCTCCTTCCAGGCCCCACCCAATATCCTTTTGACATCCCAATATAGCATTTAAGCCATGAGCTGGACTCACGGGCCCCAGGCTGGCAGGCACATGGTCACGGTCGGCAGAGCATCCACCCTGCACTGCTGAGCTGAAGTTCAGAGGCATCAGGCCTCGGGAACACACACAGAACAGCCACCCCAGGTCATCCAAGCATGGACTTTGCCCCTTCCCAACCATGCGACCTTGGGCAAGTCACTTCCTTCTCTGATTCTCAACTTTCTTACCTATAAAATAAACCAGTAATCTCTGTGTATCTCCAGACTGCTGTGAAGATTAAATGAGCTAATTTAGGTATGCTCCTGGAACATAGCAGAAGCACAACAAGAGGTCATTCCCAGCCCTTGGAAAGGGACCTTACAGAAGGTCCAGGGGCAGAGATTGTGTGTCATTCACTCCTGGTGCAGTACGTGGCACATAGTATATGCTCAGCAAATATTTGTTGAATGGCAAGTGAACGAATAAATGAATCTAACCCAACTTCCCAGTAATGCATAAATCTTCAAAGAGAATCATGTTTGAATCCTAGCCCTGCTGCTTCCTAGCTGGTGGCCTTGGGCAAGTTAGCCTCACTAAGCTTCAATTTCCTTGTCTGTGATATATGACTGCAGTCTCCTGGAGGAGCTGTTTTCAGGAGTGAGTGACATGTGACTGTGTCCACTACCACATCCTATGTGCTGGGGAGGCCCTGCAACCAGCCCCAGGGCTGCTCAGGTGTTCTCAGGCCCAGCCCTGCCTGGGGCTGCTTTGCTTCTCTCCCAGCATGAGAGCCTTGACTCTGGGACTTATGGAGGAATAACCACAGGACATAGGCCAAGGTTCATTGGGCTGGGAGTTCTGGCTGCCAGGCAGCTCAGAGCAGGCCAGAGTGAGTCAGCTCTGCAGCAAGGCGGCCTGCTCTAATCAGCCGAAAGCCTTCCCATCACAGCAACTTACTGATCACAGCAATTAACTCTCTCTTGTAGGTACTATTGCAATCCTCTCCAACCCGTATTATACAGAAGAGGAAACTAAGGATCAGATAGGGAGAGTAACTTGCCCTGGTCACATCTAGTAAGCATCACACAGCAGATACAAAGCTCATAACTAAGTTTGCAAGAGTTTCTAACCCATCCTCTAGAGCCATCTATTACGTCAATAAAGTCAAGTCAAGTTTCTTAGCCAGGATTCAGGCCTCTGTGATGGGGCTATGGCTGCTGCCTTACGTCCTCATCTGCTGCCATCTCTTCCCCATGCTCTGTAAGTTTCAGCCATATGGGGCTACTCTGTCCCTAGGCACACCCTGCCCTGGCAAAGCTCTAGCCTTTTCACGTGCCTTTCCTGCTGCTGAAATGCACCAGCAACCTAACCTCCCCATTCAACTCCTACTCATCTTCTCAGAGTCAGATCAAAAGCCAAAGCCACCCATTAGGATGGCCATTATAAAAACAAACAAACAAACAAACAAACAAAAACAGAAACAAATTACAAGTGTTGGTAAGGATATAGAGAAATTGGAACACTTGTGTATTGTTGGTGGGAATATAAAATGGTGCAGCTCCTGTGGAAAAAAAAGTATAGCAGTTTTTCAAAAAAATAAACATAGAATTACCATATGACCCAGCAATTCCACCTCTGGGCATATAGCTAAAAGAAGTGAAAGCAGGGACTCAAACAGATATTTGTACACCCATGTTCATAGCAGCATTGTTCCCAACAGCTAAAATGTGGAAACAACCCAAATGTCCACTGATGAATGAATGGATAAACAAAATGTGGTATATACATACAACGGAATATTACCTAACCTTAAAAAGGAAGGAAATTTTGACACAAGTTACTACATGGATGAACCTTGACATTATGCTAAGTGAAATAAGCCAGACACAAAAGAACAAATATTGTATTATTATTCCACTCATATGAGGTACATAAAGTAGTCAGATTCACAGAGACAGAAACCAGAACGATGGTTGCCAGGGCTAGGGGAAGGAGGGCATGGAGAGTTGTTTAATGGGTACAAAGTTTCAGTTTGGGAAGATGAAAAAGTTCTGGAGATGGATGGTGGTGATGGTTGCACAATGTGAATATACTTAATGCTACTGAACTGTAAAGTTAAAATGGTAAATTTTATGTAAATATATGTTATGACAATAAAAAGGGGGGAAAAAAGCCGAACTCCCTGGGAATCTGTCTCTGATCCTCCCAAGCAAGTCAAGAGCCCAAGTTTCATCTCATGATCACCAGCAATTTATAGTAACAATTTTTAATTAAAAGTTATTAAATTTTACATTTAAAATTACAGGTGAGGGATTTCCCTGGTGGCACAGTGGTTAAGAATCCGCCTGCCAATGCAGGGGACACGGGTTCAATTCCTGGTCCAGGAAGATCCCACATGCCCTGGAGCAACTAAGCCTGTGCACCACAACTCCTGAGCCTGCACTCTAGAGCCCACAAGCCACAACTACTGAAGCCCGCGCACCTAGAGCCCGTGCTCCGCAACAAGAGAAGCCCGCGCACTGCAACGAAGAGTAACCCCTGCTCCCCGCAACTAGAGAAAGCCCGCGCACAGCAACGAAGACCCAATGCAGCCATAAATAAATAAATAAATAAATAAATAAATAAATAAATAAAATAAAATTACAAGTGAAAAATATCTCCAGAATGTTGTTTTAATTTACCTTTTTATTGCTCAAGTCAAATATTTTTTCCAAATTTACAAATTGGCTCTATTTCCTCTTCTGAAAATGCTGGTCTGTTTTTCAAGAAGATAAAGCACAGGGTCTCAGGAGCCCAGCCCCAGATGGAATGCGGGGTGGGAGGGACTCAGAAGTTCAGACCTGGGACTTCCTTGGTGGTCCAATGGGTAAGACTCTGTGCTTCCAATTCAGGGGGCCAGGGTTCCATCCCTGGTGGGGGAACTAGATCCCGCCTGCATGCTGCAACTAAGAAGTCCACATGCCACAACTAAAAAAAAAAAAAAAAAAAAAATCCCACATGCTGCAACTAACACAGGCACAGCCTAAATAAATAAATAAATAAATAAATAAATATTTTAAAAAAGAAGAAGTTCAGACCTGCTACAAAATCCAAGTCCTGGAGGACTAGGAGCTTTGCGTCAGGGAGCACAGCCCAATCTTCTGGAGGATAGGGGACTGATGCCAGGCCTGAGGGAAGGCTGGCAAGAGCAAGACAACTGGGCCAGAGGTGGAACGCAGACTGAGTGGGAGCTGATAGTTATCCAGAGTGACGTTTACAAGGTTTACCCACCACACCTACTCTAGCCCTGGGGAGGGAATATCACCCTCATGTCACAGATGAGGAAAGAATAAAGTGTGAAATGATGCAGCGACTCATTCAAGGTCACAGATTATTAGTGATTAGAGCCAGCACCTGGAGCCCCGTCTTTCCACTGGGGCCGACTGCAGGGCAGAGAGGAGGCAGAGAAATCCCAAGTGGGGAAGCCTGATAAATAATGGCCAAAGGAAGAGCTGCAGGAGGGGGCAGGCCCCATTCAGAGGAAGGAGAACACTGAGGGACTGTGGCGGGGATGGGACAGCAGCAGGAGTGAGGGTGGCTTGGGTGCCGGGTTGGAAGGGCCGGGCCCGAGTCTCCTGTTCAGTGAGCTCACACAGGGTGGAGCAGTGCTCAAGGAGGAAGGGCCTGGCTTTTTGGGGTTCAGCAAACTGGGTTCCAGGCCTGCTGGGGCACACCCAGTTCTGTGACCTGGGCAAGTCCTTTCCCTCGTCTGAGCTTCAGTTTCCTCATCTCCTGAGCAGAGAGAGTAAAAGCACGCCTTTTGCCATGCACCGGGGGTTACACGCCCCGCGTTTGGCACTGCACCTAACAGGCACACCTGGTTGTGCAATGCGGGCGTCTAAAAGCCGCTGAGCAGCGAAACCGTAAACACCCACAGGGCGCTCCCGAGCCGACGCTCTGACCCACCCACCGGCGGGCGGCGCCCCGGGATGGGAGGTGGCTGCGCCCCGGGCCTCTGCGCGCTGACCCTTGCCTCCCGCGCGACACTCGCTTGAGGGGCGCCCCCATCCACGGCAAGGCTCAGGGGAGCCGCGGGGCAGCCATGGCGGAGCCCGAGGCCGCGGCCGAGGAGCTGGACGCCCTCATCGACCACCTGGGCTACCTACCCGGCCACTTCCACCTGGAGATGCAGCTGAACTTCGAGCCGCGCTCGCCGGCCTCGCTCCACGCCCGGGACCTGAAGCTGCAGCGGGACGGCCTGCGGCAGGAGCTGGTGCTGGCGGCTGCCACGCAGCGCCCCGCCGTGCGCCACCTCCTGGGCGCCTTCGCCTTCTACCTGGAGGAGCTGGACGAGGCCCGCGAGAGCTTCCTCCAGGTGGCCCGCGAGGACCCGGGCAACCTCAACGCCTGGGCCAATCTGGCGCACGTGTACGGGCGGCTGGGGCAGGAGGAAGAGGCGGAGGCGTGCGCCGGGCGGCTGGCCGGCCTCATGGGCCTGGCGGGGGACCGCGGGGCCGCCGGGGACACCCCGCTCCGCGCCGCGCGCTGCCTGGCCGAGCAGGGCTACGCGCACGGCTTCGACGTGGGCTGCGCCAGCCCAGAGGAGCGGGCG
Organism: Balaenoptera borealis; assembly: GCF_965194805.1. NCBI lineage: Eukaryota > Metazoa > Chordata > Mammalia > Artiodactyla > Balaenopteridae > Balaenoptera > Balaenoptera borealis. The sequence continues at coordinate 148,245,185 of NC_138860.1, forward strand.
CGGGTGCTGGAGGCCGGCATCGAGCTCTACGACAAGGCGCTGGGCCACGGGCAGCAGGTGGGTGACCCCTCCCCAGGCTGGGAGGGCTGGGGTCGCGGCCCCTAATGTCTGCAGGGATGCCCCCGGCCTCCAGATTCTCACTGAACCCTGGCCCTTTGGCTTCTGGAATACCGTTCCAGCGTGCCCCTCCCACCTTGAGTCCTAGACCAGGCTTGTAGCTTTTCTCTGCTGGACTAGGGCGTGGACCCACTTCCCAGCGGGTTAGCTTGTGTAAGTTTCTTTGCTGGCAGTACTGCAAACTCAACACACCAACTCATCCCTCTCATCTTGCTCCTCCCAGCAAGTACCTGTCCCTTCACCTGTCCACACCCACCTAAGTATAAGGCACAGCTCCACATCCCGCCAGAAACAGGCAGCATTCTTGCCTCCTCTCTCCCCCTCACACACCATAGCCATCCACTCAGACCCCAGATCCTGTCCGCTCCGCCTCCTCATATCTCCAGGGTCTATCCACTCCTCTCCTGCCTCCCCCTGCCAGCCCAGCCTCCATCGTTCCCTGCCTGGGTTCCTGCCCTCTGGCCTGACCCTTCTGCCTCCTCCTCCACCCTTGTTGCCACTGTCATGTTGCTCAATCTTGCTGGCCATATCCGTCAGCTGCTTACAACCCCCAGTGACTCCCCACTGCCTGGCAGATAAGTCCCAGGCTCTCCGGTGGGCACTGGAGACCCTCCATGACCTTGCTCTCTGCCGTGTTCCCCCTTCCAGCCAGGCTTTTGCCACCGTCTACTTCCCCTTGTTCCCCGTGGGCCAGGTCTCCTTACAGCCCACCTTGCCACTCTTTCAGCCTCTTTCGGAGATGCCCTTTGCTCTACCCTTGCCTGGAGGTTCTCCTCGCTCTCAGGCATCCGCTCCACTGACTTTTCCAGGCTGGGTCAGGCATCTCCCCTGGGCTCCCACAGCACTGCTCACACTGTCCATTTACAAGTCTGTCTCCCCACCTCAACCTTGAGATCTTCAAGAGTGGGGACAACATCTGTCTGGTTTACCACTGTAAAGCCAACACCTGGCCAGCGCCTGGACACAGTGGCACTCAGTAAATGCATCTTGAGTGAATGTATGTGTAGCATAGGGTCCGGAGCTAAATAGACAAATGCTAGGTATATTAGTTACCCATTGTTGTATGACAAATATCCTCTGAGACTTAGCAGCTTGAAATAATAAGCACTGATTGTCTCAGAGTTTGTGTGCTCAAGAACCCAGGCATGGTTTAGCTGGGTGCCTCTAGGCTGTGGTCTCATCTGAAGGCTTGCTCAGCTGGGGGCGGTGGGGTGGGAGTCTGCTTCCAAGCTCACACTCATGGCTGTTGGGAGAATCAGTTCCTCACTGGCTGTTGGCCAGAGGCCTCCCTCAGGTCCTTGCCACAAGGACATCCTATGACTTTTGCTATATTCTCTTCATTAGAAGCAAGTCACTAGGTCTAGCCTACAGGCAGAGAGAGGGGGTTACACAAGAGCACGAATACCAGGCAGTGGGGATCACTGGGGGCCATCCCAAAGGCTGCCTGCATTGGATGACAGACAAATGATGTAGAGGCGTTATCCTCTTGTTACAGAAGAGGAAATCACAGTTTAGAGAGGTACCATGACTTTTCCTTGAAGGCACAGCATAGGCAGGGTTGAGCTGATAATGATGACTATTTGTGATAGTTAAATGACAACAAGCCTTCACACATGGGTAGGATGGCTCCATTCACAAAGCCTCTGCACACCCCCTTGGAGCCTTTTCCACCAAAGCTTATGGCTCCCCCATAAGAGGAAATGTGGAGTCAAGACCTCAGGGAGTGCTGGGTGGGAGGCACAGACTTGACTTAAGGGGAGCAGGGCCGGGTGGAGGTTAAGACGGTAGACTCTGTGTCAGACAGTCCAAGTCCAAATCCCAATTCCCCATGCTCTCACCTCCGACTAGTCTGTAGCATGACTGAGCCTCCCTTTCTATGAAATGGGGATAATAATGGTGCTTGTATCCTAGGATTCCTCATCCGTAAAATGAGGAACAGAGCCTGCACAGAAACAGCAAGATCACAGACGACCCCTGCCTCTCCTGACCTGGGAGAGCCTCCTCCCCGCAAGACTGTGTGCAGCTGTGGCTATCCCCTGGGGCCGAAAGGAACCCAGGTCTCCTGTTTTAGAGCCTGAGCACAAGGCCCTGAATGCCAGCCGCCCTCAGTGGAAGGCGTGGCCAGCTTGGTGTATGTTGAGTGTGGTCACAGTCTCAGAGCAGGGCCTGAAAAGCCCTGGGCTGGGAGCCAGGAGTCCTGGGTTCTCATCTCAGCTGCAACCACCCACGGTGGGGCCTTCTCCTGTCTGGGTGGTGGTTTCCCCATCTGTGAAAGGGAGGGAGGGGGGACTGGATGGTCTCCGAGGTCCCTTCCTGCTCTCAGGAGAAGCCTTCCTGGAGGAGGTGAGCAGGGAGGCAAAGTTTTGGGCGTAGGGAAGGAATGGGGGCCGATTCCTCCCTCCCTGCTGCTGGTCTGCCCAGCCACAGTGGGGACCGCACCGTCCCCTTCAGTGACCGCCCAGAGGAGAGAGTGTCAAGCAGGACACTGCCCTGTGCTCCAGGGTGGGAGCTGACTGTCTCAGGTGGGAGGTGGCCTGTGCTGAGTCCTTGGGCCTGGCCCAGCGGCTGCTCCCCAGGTCTGCACAGAGTGTCTGTGGTCAGAACCTCCCCCCAAGTCCCAGGAGAAAGTGGGGATTTGGAGTTCCCCCATTTCATCATCTGAGGATTAGGAGAGATCATGCTTATAAAGTACCTGGCACAGAGTAGATGCTCAAGAAATAGTCGCAATCAGGATGACAATGATGATTTTGTATAGTTAGAGCAGGAGGCTTGTGTTCAAGCACCCAGGTCGCTTATTATTTTGCTGTGTGACTTTGTACAAGTCACTTTTCATCTCTGGCCTCAGTGTCTGCTTTATAAACATTAAACAGTGATTTCTGCCTCAGTTTACTATGATTATCCAATCAAATCATGGGGTAAAAGTGCCCATAAACTGGTAAATTCTGGGCATGTCTGAGACACACATGCTCAGCATCTTAACATTTATTGAGCACCTACTGTGTGCCAGGCCCTATCGTTAAGAAGTCCTGCCTTTTAGAAGCTCATGGACAAAGGGAAGAGCAAACATTAGTTCCTTCAGTAACTAGTCTTCCCTGAGCCCCCTCTCTGGGAGTGGGGACTAAAGGGGCATGTCAGAGGTGTGCCTATGACTGGCTGAGGTCACAGGCGTTCATTACATGGCCTGTGCCAGGTGACAATCATCTCTGAGTGCTGTACACCAGAGACCATAGTTTCTGAACCAAAAACAGCACTCCCCCAGAGGCTGACAAGGGAAGTGCACTTCGAGGACATCAGGACCCGTGTTGGAGTCAGCAGGGACCTGGCAAGTCCAGGTCCTGGGGATAGAGTGACAGTAACTGAACTTCAGAGAGGACACACTTCCTTTCAGCACAAGTGACTGAGGGAGGCTTCTGGAAGAGGCAGTAGTGTACTGGCAGGAATGAGAGGAGGGCAATCCCGGCTGGGGCGTGGTATGTGCAAAGGTCCTGTGGTGGGGACTTTAGTGACAACTGAACTGGAGCAGGGGATGAGACCTGGAAAGAGGGCAGCCAGAAGCTTCATGGGGAAAAGCACGTGGTGGCCCTGAGGAACTGCTGATGTGATCTCTGAGGTCTGGTTCCTGCCCTCCTCTCAGCTGCATTTCCTCTAACTTCCCTTGAACCTTACTTCCCAGGGACTCTAAACTTCTCATACTTCTCCAGACATGCTGTGCTGTTTCACAGCTGCCTGTGCAGGAACTGTTCCCTCTGCCTAGAAAGCAAACTCCATCCATCAAAACCCAGCTCAAATGTCACCTCCCCCTTGAAAACCTTCCTTCATACAATGCCCACCTTCACACAGTAATACTCATGAACGCTCTTCTCCGGGTGCCTTGCGGACTTCATCTTAGTCCTCAAAAGAACCCCCTGATCCCATTTTACAGATGTGGGAACTGAGGCAGAGCAAGGCTAAGTAACCTGCCCAAGACCACAGAGCTAGTAAGTGGCAGTTGAGTTTATGCCACTCTGACTCCAAAGCCTTTGCTCTTTCTGGAGAGGTGGGAGAATTGGGGTGCAATAAGTGTGATACAGATGGCTGGCAGGATGGGGAGGGGAGCCCCCCACACTGGCCATCTCCTGGAAATCTAGGGTGGAAGTGTGGAGAAGTAGAGAGAGGGTTGCCGTGTATCGGGGGTGGTGGGGGGATAGGAAGGATGAGGGCAGAGGTGAAGTCAGCATGGGGTCAGAGAAGGAGGAGTGGGGAGAGTGGAGCAGCCGCTGAGGGACCTCGCGTTGAGAGGGTCACCACCCACAGGAGCACAGCTGGGGGCGGGCGGCCAGGAGTCTGACCCACCCGGTGCTGCAGCTCCAGGAGATTTTCCATCCTGAGGGGGCTGGGACTGTCCCAGGCAGGGAGGAGCCCCCGGAGCTCAAAGAATGAAGAGCAGCCAAAGAACCAATGACGGCTGCTCCTCTGCTAACTAAAATTACAAGAGAAAACATTACAAAAGTTAGTAATTCAGCCCATAATCCAAAAATAAGCAGCGTGTCTGTGTCCGAGTGGATGAGTGTCTGTGCCTTCCCTCTCAGCCCTTCGTTCCCTCCCTTTCCTCATCCTCAAGTTGCAAAAATATGATGAGGCAGATTGCTTTATCCGTCATTCCTCCCCACCCCCATCACCTCTCCACACACGCTCACAGATGGATTCTTGGTGGAGTCTCCAGGCTGAGTGGGTATTAGGAGCAAACACTTTGCAGTTGGACACACTCGGTTAGAATTGTGCCTCCATCACCAGGTGGCTACGGACAAGTCACTTCACATCTCTCTGAGCCTCAGTTTCCTCATCTGCAAGGTGAGATTCTAACATCACCTCGCAGGGTTGCTGTGAGGATTAAGCGAGAGACCGTGAAGGGCTCCAGGCAGAGTGTAGATCATGTTGGGGCCCAGCCCCTCACCTTGCGCACCCTCTGGCCGCCACAGCCCTCAGCTTTGCTCTATAACAGTGGTTTCTGTCTTGCCCCCTAGAGGGTGAGCCCTCTGTCTTGGGCGACCCTCTATCTCTACCTACCACCCCGTGTCTGGAACGGGGTTGGACACCCAAGAGGGGTTTGTGACTGTTGCTAAATTTAATTTGGTTTTTTAGTCTTAAAATCCCCATTATTTTTCTAAAATAAAGTAACTCGAACTTATATTTCTCTAAAAAAGTAATATCTCTGTCCCAAGCTAACTCAATCATTTGAGTTTCTTCCCCTTTTCCTGGAATATTGTGTGGCTTCACACACACACACACACGTACCTGCACACACAGGCACAGGTACACACACATGCAGATCCTTCACCCCTGCTCCTGGCCCAGAGCAGGCTCAGGGTGGTAACAGGTAACAACGGGTGCCATTGATCCAGCCTGTACGCCAGGCACGGAGCTCAGAATGTTACGTTCATTAGCACATTTGATTTTTATTCAAACCTAACAGACACACTGCCACTGGTATTGTGATTTCCTGTTGCACAGAGGACAGAACAGGCCCAGGGAGGGGACTCACCCCAGGTGACTGGGTGCACACGGGCCATCCAGGTTTCACCTGGCCTGCTGGGGTGGGTGGGGATGGACCCAGTGCTGGTAGGCCCAGCAGCCAGCCTCACAGACAAACAAAGGTGCAGGCATTCCACACAGTTGCCTGGCAGGAAGGGCCGACACACACACACACACACACACACACACACACACACACACACACACACACACACACACACACACACACACACACCTGTGCCACCAGCGGGGAGGCCAGCCCCAGGACCTGGGAATTCCTCAAGGAGCTGCCCTCCCAACAGCTCTCTGCCTCCCACATGCCCCCCTCTCTCCCTCAGCCTCCGTTTCTCCCTCTCCCCTTCGTCCCCCAACACCAGACCCTGACAACTCGGGCGCACGGTGCAGGCAGATGCGCTGCTGGGACCGAGGTCAGAGCGTTGGTGTGGGAATCTGCAGGCTGCAGGGACGCCCTGGGTGACCTGAGCTGGCTGTGTAACCTCTCTGAGGGTCCATGTCTCCCTCTGTGAAATGCGGACAGTGGTACCAGCCTGGCAGGGGTGTGGGAGGAGGAACTGGGGTCACGGAGGGAAGACCCAGCCCCAGCGAGGTTTGATGGATGCGTCCTTCTCATCCTCATCCCCTGATGGGGCTGCCAGGACTCCTAAGTGAGCCCCTGCCCTCCTTCTGCTTCCTCCCGCTTCCTCCTGCCCCTTCCTGAGCTCGCCCTCAGCCCAGCTCAGCACATAACCAACTTTGGGAAAAGAACAATGACATCGGGGAAGACCCCACTCGGAGCCAGGGGTCAGGATTTGGGTTCCTGCCTCAGCCCTGCCCCGACTGGCTGTGGGACAGTGGGCAAGTCCTCTGTGGACGGTGGTCATTTCCTCCTCTGTCACTGGACTAAGGTGGTGGCCAGGGTGATTTCAGGGACAAGAAGGACTTTGATAGTAGAGAAGTGGGGGAAGGAATGAACCTCCTGGCAGAAGAAAACACATAAACACACAGAGGGAGGTAGGAAACCACAGCTTGGGGAATGTCAGGCACGGTGTTTTGAGGACTTTAGAGTTGATCTCCAACTTTTGAGATCATGGGCAGGGTTTCTCCTCCCATGGTGCTTGCAAACACACACACACACACACACAACTCCACAAATCTGAGTGGTTTGATTTGGATGACGCTGGACGATGAGCCAGGGGCTGTGCACTTGTGTGCTTTTCACAGATTATCTCACTTGCTCCTCCTAGAAATGCTGGGAAATCAGAACTGTTATTAACCCCATTCTACAGATGAGCAAACTGAGGCTCAGAGAGCTGTAACAACTTGCTCAAGGGCACACAGCCATGAGTGGCTGGCTGGAACTGAACTCGGTTCTCTCTGACATAAAGCCAAGGCTGAGGGACAGCTTTCCTGATACTCTAGCCCCAGCCTTCTGATGGCCTCGGTGCTGCTCACATTTGCATAACAGCACCTTCTGAATTTGCTGCTGGCTTCTTTCCCTCCACACCTGGCAATTTTGGGAACTGGGTCTCCCCTCCTTATTGATACAGGACCCCAGAGCCAAAGTTGCCTGTAGCATCATCTGACCCAACTGCCTTCTTTACAGGAGGAAAGATAGAGTGTGTTAAGGGTGCACACAGCCTGGACCCACGGGAGGGGCTGAAAAAATGCAGGACTTCTTCAGACCTACCCGGTGCCAGAGCTGGATTTGTACCCAGGACTGGACAGGGTCCCTTTTCTCTAGGGACCATGGAATAGAGAAGTGGCTCTACTCAGTCCTGCGAGTCTGTGGAACCAGTGCAAAGCAAAGCAGGCTCACAGAGTCTGCGTCTGCGTGACAGATCTAGGACCAGAAAGGGGGCGACAATGGGGAGCTGCAGTCGATCTGCTCCACTCTTAAAATCCACAAAGACCATGCAGGGAACCCAGCCAGGGCTGAATAGGTGACTCACCTCCATGGCACAGCACCCATCCCCCCAATCCCCTCTGCGCAGTCGCACTGATCACTCCCACCCATGTGCCTGTGACACAGGCAAACCCAGTGGATCATCCCTGCTTATAGATGCGGAAGCTGAGGCCCAGGCTGGGCCAGCGGACTTTCACGGAACCCTGGGGGGAGGTAGAGGCAGGGGTGGGACTCCAATCTCAACCCTCTGTTTACTCCCCACCCCCACCGAGGCAGGAGCTGGATGAGGAGAAGCCCCTGCCCAGCCTCTCTGGGGCAGACCCCCAGGGGTGCCAGGCCAGCCAGGTGGGCTGGGGCTGGGTCTCCGCGTGCAGAGCCCGAGGCTGCTCTGTGTCATCACAGAGGACATTCCAGTTGAGCAGGAAGAGCATAGTCCTGAGGCCTGCCACCTGGTGACTTTTATTTCTGCAGCATCAGCCTTCACAGACAGGGTCAGCCTGATGAGGTGGAAAGAACAGGGGCCCTGGAGGGAGGCAGATCTGAACTTGAATCCTGGCACCTCCCCCTGGGCTGTGGGGCTGGCCGGGTGGCTTTTCTCTTAGCCTCTGTTTCCTCGCCTGTAAAAGAAGGAGGATGCATTACACCTTCTCGGGCTGCTGTGTGGGTGGATTCAGTGCCACGATGCACGAAAGTGCCCAGTGGGCAGTTGATGGTTGAGAAATGTTCATTCTCTTTCCTCCTTCTCATCCCCCCTCCCCTGAAAGGGAATCAGTCAGCTCTCAGGAACTGACTCTGAAACACAGAATACAACGTCCACAGGGGCAGAGTTCAAACCGCAAGGCAAACATTTTCCTTAAGAATGAATAAGGTCTCTGTATAGCCTATGCAGACACATATAGATTCATAAACCATTAGCATATTGAGATCTTCTATTGAAATCCTCTAAAATAGCTAAGCCCTGCAACATTTCCTTCTGTGGGGACCACCTATTGAAGTAAATGGAGTAGCCAGCTGAGACCCATCCTTACATCTGCCAAGTTAACACAAACCTGCTCTGTAATGTCTAATCCTAATCCTCATATTCTCTGCAGGTACTGCCAGATCACCCACCTTTGTCAATTACCCACCCAGCTGTAGCAGCTTGGATCTTCAGGCTTCCAGAGGATCACAGCTGCTGATCCTTTTGCTCATTTAAAAAGAGATGCACTGGCCTGCCATTTTCACCTGGCTCTCTGCAGTGCTAGACTCTAGTGCAGTGGTTCCATCAAATTCCCAGGTGCTGCTGATGCTGCTGGTCGGGGGACCCCACTTCGAGGACCACTTGTCTGGGGTAGTCAGGTGCAGGAACTCTGGAGCTAAGCTGCTGGGTTGCCAGCTCTGCTACCTTCTAGCTATGCCACTCTGGGCCACAGGTGCCTCTTCTGTAAAACTGGGATAATCGTAGTCCCTACCTCCTAGGTAACCCCGGAGTTAACACATGTAAATTATGTGCCTGGTGCATAGTAAGTGCTCAATAAAATGCACTATTATTAGTATAGCTAAAAAAGCAGCATTTCCAGGTTTCAGTCCAGGCTTTCACAGTGGCTGTGTGTCTTTGAGGATGTCTTCTCACCTCAGTGTTCCCATCTGTACTAGGGGGGTGATGATAACCCACTCTACATTCCACGAAGGGCTTTCTGAGGATCATGTGGCATCGGTGTGAGTGCACTTTGTAAATGGTAAGCACTGTACAAACACTTGCAGCAAGGTGTTGTGGGAGTAACATGCACTTGCAGTCAGAGACCTGGCCTGAAATACCAGGTGAAGTAGGCACATCTCTGCCTCTTTGAGCCTCGGTTTCCCCATCTCTATAATGAGGGAAATACCGGTGAGGGCCTCGGAGGAGCTGGGAGATGTCCTGAGAACCCCTTGCCTGAAGTCTATGCCTCACTCCCACACTCAGCTAGTATCAGGATCTCTGGGGCTAAGCTGCTGGGTTCCCAGCTACTTAAGGGCAGTGCTGGTGCCTGGGCCTTGCCAGCTTGAAGCCTCGGCGGGCTCACGCTCTGGCCAGTGCCCCCTCATAGACCCCAGAACCCCCAGCTCATGGGGTCCTGATGAGGATGAACAAGAGAAAAGGTGGGGTGTCCTGCCAAAGCCCACACAGGGAGGCCCTCAGTCAATATTCCTCTCCTGGCAGAGGTCCTGTCAGCCCCTCCCAGGCTGCCTCCAAATATATTGCCTCTGGGAGCCATCAACTCTGGAAGTGAATTCCTTGCAGCCATAAAAGGTTTCACAGCAACTTCATTCTCCAGGAGAGAGGAGGGGAGGGGGCAGTCAGAGGCCTGTTTAATTTAATTTAACATACCGTGGCTTGCCAGGTTGCCCCTGGTAACAGCTTCAGCTGCTGCTTCAGTTACAACTAGAAGGATTTTTAAAGAGACAGCCCATTTTAGGACCAGAATTGCACAGCAAAATGAATGGTCTCTCTCTACTAGCTCCATCACAGGGATGGAGGATTGGAACACAAGCACAGTGAGGCTTCAAACTAGGTCTGTTTATACCATTAACTCCATTCCTGATTTGCAACCCCATAAGCCCTCCTGCAAATGTTACTCTTAAGTGGGATCTGAGGAGGGGCTACATTTGGGATTTGTCATAGAGATGTCACTCAGCTAGCTACTTCTCTGAAAATCAGTTTTAGTCTTCAAGTAGAAGGGAAGGAGGAGAGTTAACCTTTAGGAGTTGCCCCTGCAATTTAGGCACTCTGCCACCAGGTGGTAGTATTGCTTACTTAGTGCAAACCATAACCAGGCTTGACTTACTCAATACTATCAGAATGGTGGTGAAACCACTGGGTTTTAAGTCCTGATACTAACCAGTGTGTGACCCTGAGCAAGCTGCTTCACCTCTGTGGTCTCTGTTCTCAGAGACATAATAAGGGGATTGATTGATCAAGATAACTGAGTGCTGTGGACAAGGCTTCGGGCTAGGACTAGGAAGGCATGAGTTTATGTCCCAGCTCTGTCATGTACTAACTGTGTGATTTGGACACATAACTTAATTTCTTGCATCTTGAGTACCAAACAAGAAAGTGGCTACGAACCAGGGAGAGCCCTGAGGACAACACACTGCTCTTCAACACTGGGGACCTGTGGACCTCACAGGGCATGTGAGGCCCTAGGAGCACAGTGGGGGGTGGAGAGGTGGAGAGTGGGGTGAGGCAGGATAGCCCCAGACTCCAGAGCCTGAGACCTCGATGCCCCACCTAGAACTGAAATAGGGCAAAGCAGCCTCCCAGACACACCTAACCCTGCACGTTTCTAACCCAAACCAGGAGAAAGGGGGCAAACGTTTATGGAGATTTATGGGCACGGTCTCCAGGCTGGTCACTGCCTCACAATGCCCCTTTGCAGATAAGGACACAGCCTCTGAGGGGTAACACATCCACCCAGGGTCACCCCCCTCTTGTGTCCAGACCTGTTGGCCACCCGAGCCTCTGCTCTCCACACTGCAGCCCTCCCCTAGTCTAGGATACCTGCTGTCACTTGTGGTCACATCTCCTTGTCAGGAGCCTGAAAGGGGGAGCAAGTTCTGTGTCTCCGCACCATGACTCAGTCTGGCCAACCTCAAAGCAGGCATGGGGACAGAGGTCACGAGATCACAGCCACAGGCAACCAGGGAGACTGAGGCAACCAGGGAGACGTGCCTTTGGTCCTTCACACAGACAGGTGCTGACATTATGTCAAGGTCCTGGACCAGCTTGGCCCACAGTAGGTGCCCCATGAATCTGAGTCCCCTTCCCATGTCCCAGGTCCCGTGCAGGTGCAGCAGGTAAGGTCATCTGGCAGCCCATCCAGCTTTTTGCTTTGGCCAATGTTCTCCATTGTGCTCTCAAGGATGCCCTTTAATCCTTGGGTCCCGCCACTGTCCCCTCCAGACAGCCCTGTTCCCAGCCAAGCCCCCATACACGTATTTCAACCTAAGTAACAGGATAATTCTTCAAGGTGATATGGATGCAAAAACACACCGGATCCTGGCACTCCCCACCTCTAACCCCTTCTGTGCCTCCCCATTGCCTTGCAGATGACTTCCAGGTCCTGAGCCTGACACTCAGGGGCCCCTCCTGATGTTCCCCTGCTGGCTCATCCCCTCGCCCCTTACAACTGGGGTTCTAGCTGCTCCGGGCTGCATGCAGCCCCCAACACACCTGCTCGCTCATCACTGAGGTTTTGCACATGATGTGCCCTCCATCTGATGCCCTCTCTCACCGTATCCACCTGGTTGGTTCCTACTTGTCCCTGAGAACCCTGCTCCAGCACGTCCTCCTCTAGGAGTCTTGGGGGTCCCCCTGGATCATGTAGGAAACCTCTGCCCATAGCCCCTGGTGTTCCTTTTGCTCTAATTTTGTCTTTAGTCTGGCTTTCCTGCCAGACCTGGCTTGGGTCAGGGTTCAAGACACTCCCCTACAGGCAATCACACTGCTCACTGAGATCTACTCACAGGTCCCCCTTCCTCTCTTCCTCCGAACCATCCAAGGCCACCCCAGAGCAGCCGCAGCCTAACTTGGCAACGTTAGCTCCCGCCACACCCCAGTCATACTCACCGTGCCCCATGCTCCCCAGCTGCCCACTCGTGTCTGTGCTGAGCCTCCCATCTGGAATGCCCTTGTCCCCCACCTCACCCTCTCAAATACTACTGCTATTCAAGGCCCACCTTACAGCCCATCCTCTATGAGACCTTCTCAGAGTCTTCTGGCTGGAAGTGGCCTCTTCATCCTGCTGCATTTGTCTGCATCCCCCTCTCAGCCTTGATCAAACCCTGCTTCATATTATAGTTATTGGTAAGCCAGTGTAATGAGGGGAGCAAGGGCTTTGGAGACTAACGAATGGGGTTCAAATCCCAGCTCTGACACTTGCATGCTGTGTGACCTTGGGCAAGTCATTTTGCCTCTCTGAACTTCAATATGTGCCTCTGTAAAATGGGGATGACGCCTACCTCATAGGTTGTTGTGAGATTGAGATGATGAGTGTCAGGATCCTGGCACATGGCAGGCGCTCCTTCAAACCCCATTATTTATGGTCTCCCCAACCGGGTTGTGAGCCCATTTGGGCCAGGGTGCAGGTCCCATTCAGTGCCACAGCTCCATAGCACCCAACACATCATAGTTGGACCTCACACCATAGATGCCTCACACCATAGAAATGCTGGCTGGACTGAATGCTTCATCCTAGCTGCTGAGGGTGGGGTGGAGGGATAATAGGGGCCCGGAGCTGAGACGGCCCCTGCGGATGGCGGGTGGTGAGTGCAGAATGGAGCCTGGAGATCAACCACAGGAGATGAATGTGGAGGGAGGGGCTGGAGCCTGAGGCAGAGCTGCTGATATGCACTGGGGGTTTTATTGGTTTTCATTAAAATTCCTTCCCAAGGCAGGAGCAGCTACTCCCATAAATAACGTCATAAATATTTTATCTGGTGCCCAAGTCAGTCTAAATGCACAGCAAAGTTGGCAAGAAAAACAATGGAAAAACAGTTCAGGGTGGGGTCCTGGGCTTGAGCTGAACTCACTCACATGCCCAAAGGGGCTTTCTCAGGAAGGTGGAAGCTGAGGGATGGCGCCAAAGGGGAGAAGCGGGGGGGGGGGGGGGGGGGGGGGGGGGGGGGGAAGGTGACTGGTGGAGTATGGGCCCTGCGGCAAGGGTGGATCCAGGGCACAGGTCGGGGAGCCAAGGGGGAGGGGAGCTTAGCCTGGAAGGCAAGACGCCAAGGGGGAGGGGAGCTTAGCCTGGAAGGCAAGATGGGAGGGAAGGAAATGGATGCCACACCTGCTCTGTGATGGACACCTTGCTGGGGCATTCACACAGGTCATCTTGTCAAATCCTCTGTGGTCACAGAAGTGAAGTGACTCACCCAAGGTCACCCAGCCAGCCAGTGGCAGAGCCAGGACTATGACCAAGAGTGTACTTGCTGCTTCTCAGGGTTCAGGGAAAGCATGGGAGTCTATGAACAATGTCCCAAATGCTTCAACAGCAGCAGCACAAGCCATTCTCTGCTTCCCTAGATCCCGAAGGAGGAAAAAAGGGGCTGGTACTTCACCATGGCAACGCTCTTCATCAGGTCAGGCTATGGATTGGGGATGGGATGGTGGGGAGGGACGGGGAGACATGGGGCCTGGAAGCCAGGGGAGAAATGGCTGAGCCCATCTGCATGGCAAGGGCTCCCCGAGTTCCCCTCCCTGCCCACTGGCCCAGGGAGGACTCGCAGCACCCTGGGGACGGCTGGGAGGGTGCTGACCAGCCGCGTCCCCTTCTCTGCCACAGGTTAGATGGCATCTTCCTGGAGCTGGGCAGCGAGGAGCAGAAGAGGTTGCCGGCCTTCAACCGCACGCTGGCCCTGCTCCGGCAAGTCCTCAAGTCCTCGGAGCCCCACCACCAAGGCAGGACCCGTGGGCACGGGTGGGAGAGGAGCCTCTGCCCCATCCTCCCTGCACCCGCCACCAGCCCTGCCGGTCTTGTCACTGTCCCCACCTCTAGCACTGTTTCACTGTCCCTCACCCTCTGTCTCATCCACTCCCTTGTTCACCTCAGGGAGCTCGCACACCTCGCACAGGTGAACGGGCGCCTGCAGATCACTCCAGGTGCACGTGTCCAGGCCTGTCTGTGACCGAAAGTGTAAGAGACAGAGTTCTCGCCATTGCAGCCTCTTATCCCCATTTTGTGGTGGGGGGAAGGAAGGCTGTTCTGCAGGGGAGTTGAGTCATTTTTCCACAGGGACCAGAACTCCAGAGCTGGGGAGAGCTGGAGTCAGAGAGCGGGGTGTCCCGCGTGACACAGTAAACACAGAACAAGCACTGAAACTGTTCATCCCTCCACTCACACGTCCCTCTCCCCACCGTTGTTTCTCTCGGTCCCTGGGTGGCCCACAGTGATTTCATGCCACTTCCCCTCCCTTTGTCTTCCTGGGGGCTAACACCTGGGGTGGCACTGGCCCCCTGCCTCCTTGTGGCTCCCCTCCCTCTCTCCACCCCGCTGCTGCCTGAGACCCCTCTCCCGGCCTCACCCCCAGCTCTGGCCTGGTGCTACCTCGGGATGCTGCTGGAGAGGAAGGACACCTTCTCCATCACCCCCATGGGCGTCCATGACTGCGGGTTTTCAGGGACCGACCCCCTGGACTGCTTTGGCAAGGTATGTGCCCCCGGCCACAGAAGCTCTCCGAACCCGGACTGAGCCTGACACCTCAGCCTCCTCTCCCGGAACCCGCTGCTTCTCTGGGTGTCATCCCTACCTCCCTGCCTTACTCAGGAAGTGCCCTTACTCCAGACCTTTCTCTCCATCCCAAACAAAGCCAAAGTGCTCCCTTGTCCTCTTGGCCTATGAGTCAGACCCTCTCCATTTCTCCAGGCCTGTCTTCTAAGCTAGTCACGATTTCCCAGATATACCCTCAGGCTTTTCCCCTTCACACCCCCGGGGAAAAGTGGAAAGAAGATGAGGTTAGCTGGGGTCTGGATGCCAGCTCTGCCCATAGGCCCTGTGACCCCAAAACAAGTCACTTCCATCTCCGAACCTCCTTATCTGTTAATTATGTGATCTGTCCACCATCTAGGATATTGAGAGACTGAAAGGAGGTAGTGGATGAAACTTCACTGTAAACTGTAAAGTGCTGTTCAAGCCTTATTCTTGGCACCTCGTTTCTGTGGCAGTTTCCACACTTAGCTCAGTTTTTGAAGACATTCCTGGAGGCCAGGGACCCTGTGATTTTCGTTCCCCTTGCGGTCAGCACGACGCTCTGCCCGGGGCACGTTCCTAGCATTTGCTGGTCAGTAATGAGCAATTTCTTGGTGAGAGATCTTAGTGAGAGCAGAGCATAAACACTGGTTCACGTATGTTCCGAGAGTTGTGTCCAATTTAACGCATTGCCTTTGCCCCTCCTTGGGAACCTACTCTGTGCCGGGCACAGAGGTGGACAGATGGGGCCCCTGCCCTGTAGGAGTTCACCGTCTCAGGGGCAGCAACAAACACAAGGCAGGCAGCTGTCAGTAACAATATTGGGGTGGTGGTGGGAGAAGTGCTGTGCCCAGCTAGAAACACTGTGTGAGTCTGGGGCAGGTAGAGGCTGATTCTGGCCCCTCCCCCTACCTGCCCCAGGAAAATGGGGGAGCACACAGCGACGTGTCTGAGGAAGAGGGGTTTGCCTGGGGTCTGGAGGGATTCACTGGACATGTCTCGTGAACATGGCAGAGAGCATGGCAGCGAGTCAGGCTCTCAGGAGTTGAGTGCCAGTGAGCTGTGCCCAAAGTGTTGGGTCCCACGATGTGGTGGCTATGAGGAATAAGATCTTTGGGGTGATATGGCTCTACTGAGAGAAGGGGTTCCAGTTCTGGCAAACAGCCAGACAAATGGTTTGTTCTTACCTCCTCCCTTACCCAGGCCATTGAGATTGCCAAGGACAAACCCCCCATCCTGAATCACCTGGCCAAAATCTTCCACTTCCTCGGAAAGCAGGATATGGCCATTGGTACCTGCAACATGGCCCTGGACATCCTACGAGATCCGGAGCTCAACTGGCAGGCGTATTGCACAAGGGCCAAGGTGAGTCTACCTGCAGCTCCACCCCATCCTGCCATCCAGAATCAGAGAACAAGGGCCAAGACCCTGTGGCCAGAGCCCAGGGGTCAGGGAGCCTTCATGGTGGAAGGGAGCTTAGGTGTCACCAAGGCTCACAGTTTGTGTTCTCTAAGATTGTTGAGTGAGAGAATGAAGGAGCTTCCCACCCACTGCTCATCCCTTCTGCAATGACCTGGCCAACAACCTGCCAGCCTCCTCTTTGATTAGAACCTTAGGCAGTCATACTGACCTGGGTGGAATTCTGGCCTCTCCACTCATCACTGTGGGACTTGGGGCAAGCCACTTACCCCTCCAAACCTCCATTCCCAAATCTGGAAGATACGGATAATAACATCTATCTTAAAAAAGGTTGTCAGAAGACTAAGTGAAGTAACATCTAAAGCAGGTGCCTGGAGCATGGGAGGTGCTTGTGAAAGGCAGAGGGTATATTGGAGGAAGTCTGATGTCATAGATCAGAGCTCTGGCTCTCAACACCGCTGGCCTTGGTTCAAATCCCACAGCACCGCTTACACGCTACAGGACTGTAGACAGAATACTCTTGCCCAAAGTCCGAGCCCCAGTTTCTTCTTCTATAGACTGGAGGTGATTGTACCTGCCTCACAGAGTTGTTATGAGAATTAAATTAGACTCTTGTGTAAAACTCAGTACTGACCACATAGTAAGAGTTCATAAGTGGTTGAGCAGTATTATTAGGTATATTTTTAACTGGCTCACTGTCGCTTGAGGCAGTCCACTATGGTCACTGAGCTCTGCAGATTACTCATTTAACTGAGAGCTGCCTGCCTCTGGCTTCCCCCTACTGGTCCCAGATCTGCCCTTTGGAGCCCCTACAGAACCCATCTGCTTGGGGGCAAAGAGCTGGAGCTCTGAGTTCACTTTGCTCCAGGCTGGACAGCCTTCTCCACTACCTTTCATGGGACATGATGGCGAATCTGCTCCCTTGGTCTTGGTCTGTATGACATAATCATTTTGCCAGCAGGTACTAGACAGTCAGTTCCTTCATGGCAGTTGATGTGGTCATTATCAATAGTAGTGATATTACTCATGATTGATAGTAAATAATAACACCTTTCTATAACACTCTGCATTTCACCCAGCACTTTCATATTCATGGCCTGATTGAATTCTCACACGATCCTGTGAGAGGCCAAACGTGTGTCATTTTACTAATGAGGCAACAGAGAGGCAGTGACCTTCCCAGGGTCCTGCATTCCATTAGTGGGAATCCAAACCTCACTCTCCTCACTCCATCACAGGTTGGCCTGTAGCGTATGCTCGCTGTCTCCCTGTAGCTCCAAAGATCACACTTACTACTCAGGTGACCAGACTGGCACCAGGATGGAGGCAGGGGACAGTGAGGAGGAAGGAACAGAAGGGACGGGAACTCATCTGTGTAAAAGCCTTAGTCCCTGCTGTGACCCTAAGGCCCTACCTGGCCCATGACCTTGACCCACCCCGGCTCAGCTCCCTCCCTCCCTCCCAGCCACCCTGGGGTCCTTGCAGTTCCTGAGGCACAATCTTGCCTCAGGGCCTCTGCCTAGAATGCTCTTCTCCCAAATATCCAGTTGGCTTCCTCCCTCACTTCCTGGAGGGCTTGAAGAAAAGGCAGCTGCTAGCAGCTATCTTCTTGAAAATGTCAGCTTCTCACCAACACTTTGTGTCCTCCTGTCTTGGTTTGTTTTTCTTTTTTAGCACTTATCACGCCCTAACATACTATTTGCTGATTTATCATGTTTATTGTCTCTCCCCCCAGTTGAAATACATGCTCCACGAGGGCAGGGAATTTTGTCATTTTGCTCTCTGCTATATATCCTCAGTGCCCGGAACGTAGCAGGCTCTTGATGAATATTTGTTGAAGGAATGAATGAATGAACTGAGCACCTACCATGTGCTAGGTCCTGGCTAGAACATATTCTCTCCATTGTCATGGTAACTCTCCAAGGAAGATCTTAGTGTACTGATTTTTCAGATGTGGAAAATGAGGCTCACAGAGGTCAAGCTAATAAAGAGGGGGAGGGGCTGGAATTCAGCCAAGTTCAACTGGCTTGAAAGCCAGAGCTTCCCACTCCCACCCCACCCCCACCTCATGAAGCTGTCTTAGAACCAGAGCCCGCCAATGGCTATAAAGCATTAATACCTTCAACGACAATGACCCCCTTTTTCTTACTTCCTCCTTCTCCACCCCTTCCATACCCCTCCTGAACCTCTAGATTTTCTAAATGCTCCAAATAGATGTGGGGAAAAAGGGAGGAAGTGATGATGAAAGCAAGGGTCTGGAATCATTTGTAATTTGATGCTTGTAAGCTGGGGCCACCTGCCATTCTTCCCACACTACTTGCTTACACAGTCTCTCACAAAATCGGTGCTGCCATCCCATCTCAAATAACCCCCTCCCCTAGTCACCTCTATCCCATCACCCTGTTTATTTTTCATAGCACTTGTCACCACTTGAAGTGGTACCATGTACTTGTTTATGATCATCTCCCCTACTAGAACGTTCTGCCAGGGCAGGAACCTCCTCTGTCTTATCACCACTGTACCCCAGTACCTAGCACAGTGCCTGGCATATGGTGGGCACTCAATACATATTTGTTGAATGAATGAGTGAATGAATGAATGGCTCTTACTTCATCCAACGCCCTTCATTGTACAGAGAGGGGTCAGTGTACTAAGGCCCAGAAAGAGGAGTGGCTAGCCCAAGCTGGCACAGGACTAGGACCTCGGACTCCCGAGTTCCAGTCACAGGGGCTTTCCACTGCACCACAGAATCTGCCTGAGTTGCTGTTAAGAAAAAAAACTTTATTTAGGATAGAAAAGAGGGCAAGGGTCCTTGCTTGGAGCATCTTCCCTGAGCTGACTCTCTGTGGGCAGATCCACGTCAGAGCCTACCTGCATGACCTGGAGCGAAGCAAGATGGGGCTTGGGGGCATGCCTGACAGGAACCACCTGGCCTGCGCCAAGGCCGACCTCGAGGAAGTGGTCAAGGTGTGCCCAGGCCTCAAGACCTACCTGGACATCGGCCAGGTAAGGTAGCCTCTTGGCTAAGGTAGCCAATAGCTGACTAAAAACCTATTAACTCTCTGCCAGGCCAGGCCTGGGCACTGAGGACACAGGGAGGAACACAGGGCATCCCCAGGCCTGATAACAGTACCTGCCTCCTACTGCATTGGTGAGGATTATAGGAGATGATGCACCTACAGCGTTCAGAACAGGGCCCAGTTCTTTCTAAGCACTCAGAAAGTGTGGGCCATTATTCTGTATCCTTCTGTGCCTTCCGTGCGCACGGAATGACTACCAGAGGTTACAGTATCTTATGTATGAGAACACTGAGGCCCAGAGATTGCCCCGCTCAAGGTTATATGGCCAAGAGCGCTGGGGCTGGAACTGGAATCAGAGTACTGTCTCCTTTGCCAGGAGAGGGGCACCAAAATTTGCGATGAATAATTGTCGAGGGAGGGAGGGTGGGAATGAATGCGTGGAATTTTTAAAACAGCAAGTGTGGGAATGGAATGAACGGGGAGCAGCGACGGCAGGGGAGAAAGGCTCACCCGAAGCCCCCACCCCAGGTCTACTACTACATGGGCGTGGACGCTGTGCAGGAGCTGCTGGCGGTGGACGAGGCGGCGCTGAACCAGGCACTGGTCTTCCTGGCCAAGGCCGGCGAGTCGGAGCTGGGCGCCACGCTGCCCGAGCTGCAGCTGTTGCGCGGCAAGTGCCTGCGCATCAAAGGCGAGGAGGCCAACGCGGTGGCCTGCTTCAAGCGCGCCGTGGAGCTGGACGACGCGGGCTCCAGCCACACCGAGGCCTTCGGCTGCCTGCTCGAGGCCCTGATGGCGCAGTGGAGCCAGGCGCAGCTCAGCGACGGCGAGCTGGGCAGCGAGGTGGACGCGTGGCTGCGCTGCGCCCAGGACAAGTACCCGGCGGCGCGCCTGCGCCAGGAGCTGCAGCACGTGTGGCGCGGCCACACGGGCGAGGTGCTGGGGCTGGCCCGGGCCTTAGTGGCGCAGGGACGGCCGGCGCTGGTGCGGCTGCTCTTCGAGACCATGGCGCGCGAGGGCGAGGGCACTGGCCCATGGCGGGGCCGCCGCGCGTTCTCCTTCGGAGGTCCCTGAGGCCCCGCCCCGTTGAGGCCCCGCCCACAAGTGATTGGACCTGGTCGGGGCGCTGCCCACCGGCTTTCACTGCGGTAAGCTGGCGGGTCCTGGGACCCCGTCAGATTCTCTTTCGGGAATTGGAATGGAAACGTTGGGACCCTAGGACGGTTTGACGTGCCCACGGAGGCAAAAAGGCCTGATTCAGCTGGGGCAGACGCGAGGGGCTGCTGGGAAACTGTCAACTGAAAGACCAAATTGTACAAATATGCAGAAAAAATAATATGGAGCCTCCCAAGAGATACAGAAGATAATTGCCTTCATTTTGGTGGCTTTCTAGTACCCAAGAGCCTGTCTTTGGATTCCGTGAGCCACGCTCTATCCTTATAATAAAGCCCCCGTTACTTAGGTTGACTGGAGTAGGTCTCAGGTCCTGCCTCCAGAGAAGCCGTGGCTAGAGAAAAGGGCACAGCTGCCAAGGAGCAAGTAAGGGAAGGGCGGTAGTCTACATCTGGCTGCTCAGGGCTCTTTCCTGCCTCTCTAGCAGCCTTCCAGCAGGCCTCATCCTTGGCCAGCTTGGTCTGAAAGGCCCTCAAACTCCCTGAAATAAAGCCCATCAGTAGTACCTTTGCTTGACTTCTCTGTTCTTGGGGGGAAAGTAGGGGCCCCACCCACGGAAGTGCCAACTGCCCCCAACCTCAAACCTTCTACAAAAGAGTGAAGAAAATCTTGGAGTTTTACACTCTTGGAATCATAGTCATAGAATCTTAGACGTGGAATTTTATTGTCAAAGACTTAGGCTCTGATTGCCAGCAAATCTTAGAACGGCCAAGCTGGATTCTTGTGGTCCTACTTACTTACAAGAGCTAATTTAACCTAAAATTCCAGATCAAGTTCTTTCCAGACTGCAAGAATGCTGGTTGTACGTAACTGCAATGGCAAGACCCCCCCTTAATGGTTTGTGATTTATTTTACACTTTTCCCCTTTTTTAAAAAAATGTTATACTCACTGCTTTGTTCATTTTCCTGATGCTCAGACTGTACCAAGGATAGGCCAGCACCCCTGCATCGCTTCTCATGTCCCCAGTGACAGATGGAGAACAGACCGAAAAGTGCAATCCCTAGAGATCACGCACCCCGATCTCTCTTTGTGCACATAGGAAGACTGAGAGCCCTGGAAGGGAAGTAGCTTGCTCAAAGTCACACTTCCTAGCCTCCCCACCCCTCCAACTTACTCTCAGCATTTTTCAGGTTTGGAAAAATACTAATAAACCGATAACACTAAAGTATTAAGTGTTTATGTGTTAAGGGTTTATGTGTCACCTGTCACCTGGGGCACTCTGATATCCATTGGGATAATGCTGTCGTTCCAGGCACCTGTGAAATCCAGACAGTGAGGCCACCCTAAGGCCCCTGAATTCCACCTCAGGGCTCATCATGGCTCACCACTTCAGGTGGTGACTTTCTTTCCCTCCTTCCTTCCTCTCATCTCCATTGCAGGAGAGTGCAGGAGGTGACTGGACAGCAGGCCGCACACACAGCCCTGTCCACTTCTCCCCCATCCCTTCTCCACCCACGGCTGTGACCTGCAACCTTCCCTAGGACAGGAACCCATCTCTCTCTTCTCCTGCTTCCCCAGGCAGACAAACTGAATTCAAGGTGGTTTACTGGCAAAGTTGGGAAGTTGGTGAGGTTTGTCCCTTCCCCAGGCTTCCCAGTTTGTTTCCTTCCTCGCTTTTCCTGTCCTCAAGGTCATGCATTTCTCCCTCCATTGCCTCCTCCTCCTGCCAAACCTTTTCAATAAAGCTTCTTTCTGATAATCTCATTCACAGAATCGTATAAATGACTAACAAACGCCCACTAGAGCTTCTGTCAGGGGTACTGACAGAAGCCAACAAGAGAAAAGAAACCCCATTTCTGGGACTGCCTCTTGTGTGCAATACACTTCATACATGTAAACTCATGCAGTTTTCTCACCAGCCTTGAAGGGTAGGCATCATGATCCTTATTACAGATGAGGACATTGAGACACTGAACAAGGTCACATATAAGCATGGGAAGAACCAGACTTTGAACCAGACCTGCCCCATGTGTGCTGTCTCCTGGGACACAGCCCTTCCTGGGAGATGTGTCATGCGTAGTCTAGAGTTGGGCCTGTGATCCCCAACACAACCTGTCACTACCCTGCTCCCTCCCCACAGTGTACTAGTCTCCCTGCTCGAAAACTGCCTTACCTCTGTGCCTTTGTACATCCTGTTCCCCCACTGGCTTTTTTCCTGTAATTTCTATCCCAAGTGCTAGGCTCAAAGGTGCCTCCTCCAGGAAGTCTTGCCAAATCCTCCAGCTCTCATTAATCACTCTGTTTTGTGCACACTCTCAGGGCATTGTGTCCCTCTGCACTGCTTATATTCCCTTGTCCTTGCACCATAATGATGTCACCGTGTCTGTTGTCCCCATTCAACTCTGGCTCTTTACAGCAAGGACCACATCTGATTCAGCCCCATGGCCCAGCACTGAGCTTGGCACATAAGACAGGCTCAGTTTTGGTTGTTGAACTGAGTAAACTCACAGCAGGGACGTGGCTACGTCAGTCCAAAACTGGTGATTCCATGACCAGGTCCACAAGGGCTGAGGTTGGGGCCAGGTCTGCCACCTAGGGAACTTTGCAGGCTAGAGCTCAGCCGGAGAGCATGGGCTGTCTTTCCACCTCCTCTCCAGCTTTTTTTTTTTTTAATTTATTTACTTATTTTTTTTTATATTTATTTTTGGCTGTGTTGGGTCTTCGTTGCTGCATGCAGGCTTTCTCTAGTTGCGGTGAGCGGGCTTCTCATTGCAGTGGCTCCTCGTTGTGGAGCACAGGCTCTAGGCACGCGGGCTTCAGTGGTTGTGGCACACGGGCTTCAGTAGTTGTGGCAGGTGGGCTCAGTGGTTGTGTGGCACATGGGCTTAGTTGCTCCGCAGCATGTGGGATCTTCCCAGACCAGGGCTCGAACCCGTGTCCCCTGCATTGGCAGGCGGATTCTTAACCACTGCACCACCAGGGAAGCCCTCCTCTCCAGCTTTAGACCAAATCCCCAAATCTGCGGCTAGGAAACTGAGGCCCAGGTAGGGAAACTGAGGCAAGAGAGCAGGGACTTGCCCAAGGTCAAGCAATGAATCAATGACAGATAGAAACTCGAACCCCACCTCCAGCCCCTTGGGCCAGTGTTCTCTGCCCTTGGGGCTGCCTCCTTTGCCAAGTTCACTTCTCTTAAGTCCAGGAAGACCACAGGCCTACCAGTCATTAACTCAGCATTTATCAAGCACCGGCCAAGTGCCAAGCATAGTGTCAAGCTCTGGGGCTACTGTGCAGAACAGAATAGACCCTGCCCGGGCCTTCAGGGAGCTCACAGTCTAGAGCATGCAGAGCAGGTCATGCAGGACCTCGTGGGCCACAGTGGGGACTTTGGAAGACCAATGGGAAGCTCTTGGAGGTTTAAGCTGGCAGAGCTGGTTACTCCACCCTCCACACTGTTCACACTCATTCTGTGTTAGTGGCCTTTCCCCAGCCCAGTGGGGAGGAGAGGATGGCTGTCCCTGGGGCTCAGGACGTGTCCTTGGCCACGCCTCTTCAGCAAGCCACTGCTGAGGCCAGGCCTGGTAGTCCCCCAGGATCGTGGCTGTGGCTGGTTTGATCTTTATTCAATTACAGCTTTGAGTCCCATGGAACACCCCTGCCTACTGGGCAGCTGGGAGGACAACTCTCTGTCACACAGCTGAAGCAGCAGGAGCTCCTTAGGGGAGCACTGCAGAGTAAAAGCCTTAATGACCCCATAATCGGAGTAATGAAGATGAATCGCACCTTGTGCTGCCTGCCCATTCCTCCCTCTGAGTCTAGCAGCCAACATCAGATGCTAGAAACTCCTGTTAAGCCAGCAAGAGCTAGGCATGTTAAAGATCATGAAAACAGGTAAGATTTTTCAGTTATAGGTTTTTAGAATCTCAGTATTGAAAAGAACCTTAATCATCACCTCTTCCAGCCTCTCCATCTAAATCAGAACTCCTCTCAACAGTGAGTGTTCTGAAAGGAGTATCTAAACCACTTGCATGCCTCTGGCAGACAGGCAGCTCACTACCTATTGATGGAATCAATCCATTTCTTAACAGTCTAAGTTTTCTGAGTTTGTCCTTTTATTGAGCTGAAACCTTCTTTTATGTAATTTCTGTGTCTTGACTCAAGTTCACCTTTGTCACATAGAACACAGACCCTAATAAGCAAGGTGACCTTGATCAAGTCACTTTGCTCTGGCTCCCATTCTCACTTTCTGTTTTGGCACCTATTACAGTGTTTGAATTGTTCGGAAGGTGGCTGAACACCCGCAGCCTGGCTGAGCCCTGGCCTGGCCTCTAGCTGCCAGTGCCCGCCCTGGAGCCTGCACAGAGCGGGTGCCAGCAGCTGAAAGCAGAACAGAACAGGTCTTCTCCCGTCTCTAATCAGGCCCCGAGGGAGCACCCTGTGTAGATGGTGGTGGCTGGATGCCAAATGAAGTGAAATATCTCCTTTTCTCAGGCCGTTAACTTTTTTTCTTGTTTAAGGAAGGGGAGGATAATGACATTTAGCACTTTACAACTCAGCAGTAAAATGAGCAGATGGAAACAGATCCCCAGCATCATGGGCATGCTGCCAGCAAGAAACCCTCCCCGGCTCTGGCTCTGGCGCCGCGGGGCTGAAGTTACTGGCAAGGTTTGCTGAGGGGGTGAGGGGCACCACCTGCTCGCTCCTGCCCCGGCTCCTCCCCCAGGCAGCCTCTCCAGGCTGCACATCGGTAGTACCGGCCCCCACGTCCCGCTTCCCGCCTGTGCTCACCCTGTTCCACTTACCTGAAGTACCTTTCCTACCCCCCAGGTCTGTTTGGACTATGACCTCTCTAGTTTGGAGATGAGGAGGAGGAGCAGAGGGGGGTATTCTTGGAGAGAGTGGTGAGCAAAAACTCCTGTGGAGCTGTGGAAAAGCTCCAGCTGGCCTCTAGATGGCCACAGAAGAACAATTTGAGCAGTGAATATTCCCACAGGGAGGTTAAAAAAAAAAAAAAATCATCATTATCATCATCAAAACTATTTACTGAGAACTTGCCGTGGACCAGTCCCTGTGGCCCATGTTTCACACGCCTCACCTCGTTTAACCTTCACAAGCCCAGGAGCTGTGTATCAGCATTGTCTCCATTTTACAGATGAGGAAACTGAGGCTCAGAGAGGTTCAATAACTTTCCTGAGTTCCTCCCACACTGCCTTGATTTTTAAAAAATATTTATTTTATTTATTTATTTTTGGCTGCGTCGGGTCTTAGTTGCGCAGGCTCTTCGTCGTGGCGCGCGGGCTTCTCTCTAGTTGTGGCGTGCAGGCTCTCTAGTTGTGGCTCGCGTGCTCAGTAGTTGCGGCACGCAGTCTTAGTTGCCCCGCGGCATGTGGGATCTTAGTTCCCTGACCACGGATCGAACCCACGTCCCCTGCATTGGAAGGTGGATTCTTAACCACTGGACCACCAGGGAAGTCCCCCCCCCCCCCAACACACTGCCTTGAATGGCAGACAGGCTAAAGAGTATCAACGAATGGCTTTTTAACTATTTGGGGTTTAGATTACTTTCTCTTCTATCACATATGTTGCTCTATAAACTGCACACTTAACAAATCTGAATGCACTTTTCATATTTATGTTCCCAAACCAGTCAATAGCTCTATGCTGGGGCTTGTTCTATTTTGGCATATAAATTGTTTCATTAAATTGCAGCTCCTCGTGAGTTTTATTTTTCATCCACAAAGTAAAAGAAACAAGCCGAAGAACCCCTACTGTGGTGGAGAGCTACTGCTTCCATCTGCCCAGTGCCCCTCCTTGCTGGGAATAGAACCTCTCCTTCCTGGGCTACTAAGCACTCCTTCCCCACTCTGAGTGGTGGCAGAGGGCTGCCAATCATAATACCCCATCCCCTGACTGCAAATGCAGACATGGGATCCAGGTTGGGCCAATCAGAGTCCTTCCCAGAAAGTTTTCCCACTGGGTGCAAGGGACAGAAGATGCTCTCTGGGGATTTCCCTGGTGGCACAGGTTAAGAATCCAGCTGCCAAAGCAGGGGACATGGGTTCAAGCTCTGGTCTGGGAAGATCCCACGTGCCGCGGAGCAACTAAGCCCGTGCACCACAACTACTGAGTCTGAGCTCTAGAGCCTGCGAGCCACAACTACTGAGCCCGAGCACCACAACTACTGAAGCCCGTGCACCTACAGCCGGTGCTCCACAACAAGAAAAGCCACTGCAATGAGAAGCCCACGCACCTCAACCAAGAGTAGCACCCGCTCGCTGCAACTAGAGAAAGTCCACGTGCAGCAACGAAGACCCAACGCAGCCAAAGAAAGAAAGAAAGAAAGGAAGGAAGAAAGAAGATGCTCTCTGTCTGTCTGTCTACTGGAACAGCTATTAGTGACTGTCCCTGTTAGGATTAGGCTTAGCTGTGGGCATCAAAGACCTGAAAACAGTATCTTAAACAAGATGGTGTGTGTTTATCTTGCAAGGCCAGCTCAAGTATCACCTCGGTGCCCGCCACACCCCCTCTCTGCTCACCTACCTGGTACCCACTAATGTCATCCTACTGCAAGCTCCTGACACTCTCCACCTGGCCGGAAGCACTGGGTAGCTGACACCCCTGGGAACAGCCTTCAACCAATGGGGAATGGAAACTGGATAAATACCTGAACCTCATAAACAGGGGTGGGTGGGGGGATAAGATAATTTGGAGGAATGTGGGATTGAGACCCAGGGGCCCATAGCAGTAAACTGCCCGTTCATTATCACACACTGTATTCATTTCTGGCCCTTCTTTCTCTCACTTCCCTACTCTCCTACCAGTGTTTCCTGATATCACCTCCCAAAGAAACTGCTTGCCCTCGAATCCTTGACTAGGGGACTGCTTCTAGGGGAGCCCAGCTTTAGACACCCTTGATGTCCTCTCTCATCCCAAGAGAAGGACTCTTCCACCTCCCAGTACTTGCATGGCACCTTGTTTGTACCTCTAATACAGTACACCATGGCCTACCTTGTTGTATTTATTAAGTATAAAATAGGAAGGAATAAGTATTTATTGAGGACCAGTCCCTGCACCAGTTGTCTTGTGCTCATTCATTCATTTATTCACTAATTAATTCATTCACCAAATCTTTATTGAGCATTTATAATGTGCCAGACAATGATTTAGGCCAGGGGTTGGCAAACTGTGGCCCACAAGCCAAATTAGGCCCACTGCCTGTTTTTGTAAATAAAGTTTTCTTGAAACACAGCTGCGCTCATTGTTTACATATTTTTATGGCTCCTTTCATGTTATAACAACAGAGTTGAGTAGTTGTGACAGAGATGACATGGCCTGCAAAGCATAAAATATTTACTGTCTGGCCATTTGCAGAAAAAGTTTGGTGCCCCTTGGAATAGGCACTGGGGCTCCTGCAATGAACAAAACAAACAAAAATCCCTGCCCTCCTGGATGGAGCTTACATTCTAATTGGGGTGGAGTCAGGTGGTAGAGGGGGAATGTAATACAATAAACCAAAACCTAGATATTTAGTATGTTAAATGATAATAAATGCTACGGAGAAAACAAGTAGGGAGAGAGAGAGTATCAGGAGTGCTGGGGAGCAGGGATGGGGATTGTGGTGAAAATCAGGGTGTCAGGAAGTCCTGGCTGCGAACGTGACATTGGAGCAAAAACCTGAAGGAGGTGAAGGAGTGAGCCATGTGGACATGGTGAGGAAGAGCCGTCAGGTAGTGGAACAGCAGACAGGAGGGCCGTACTGGAGTATTAACAATAGTTCATCCAATATTGAGCGCTATGTACCAGGTGCCCTTCAAGTGCTTTACATACATAATCTCATTTAATTACTTAAAAGTCATCATCTCATTACACATTTAATCTTACAAAAGAATGATCTGAATATATTTCTATTATTAATATTAATACAGAGCTTTCAGTTTACAAAGTTTTGTAATGTTTTTCATTTGCTCTTCATAGTATTTCAAGGAGGTTACTGACCCCATTGTAGTGCAGCCAAAGACCAGAAAGGTCAAGTCCTTTGCCCCAGGTCACACAGCCAGTAAATGCTGGCTCTGGAAAGCAAACCCAGCTCTGTTTGGATCCAGATGCTGCCTTCTTCTCTCTAAGCCACCAGCCTTGGAGGGCGTCAACTCTACCTGGTCCACTCACACCTAACTCAACTCTGCACCAAAGAGAAAAGGCAAAGCCTTGTTGGAAAGAACTCAATTCCCATCATCCTTCCAGATGAGGGTGACCAGGTAAACTGCTGGAGTCACACTCAGAACTCACAGACGTGATTATTCCCTCTGTCCTGGGGCATCTACATTGTGCCCCAGACTTCTTCTGGCTATGCCAGTGCTCTGCAGCACTAACCCAAAGCAGGGGCTCAAAAGGGAGCTGTTGGTTGACAGATTAACTGTTGCTGAGAGTTTTGTTTCATTGCATTTTTAGCAAGCCTTTCTTATGAATTGAGGGAATTATTTAGAAAGACATTAATTCAGCAAACATGTACTGAGATTTACTATGTACAAAACCTTTCTACATAGTAAACAGATTTACTATGGCAGGGCTAGAGATGAACAGGACATGGGCCCTCCCCTCTGGGAGCTCGCAGTCTATGGGGGTGAGAAGATAAATGTTTTGCATGTGCTACATGCCCAGCTGTGTGCCTGGCATTGTGCCAGCCAGGGCACTTTCACCATTAAAAATAATTGTAATAAGGACTTCCCTAGTGGCACAGTGGTTAAGAATCCGCCTGCCAATGCAGGGGACACGGGTTTGAGCCCTGGTCCAGGAAGATCCCACATGCCGCCGAGGAGCTAAGCCCGTGCACCACAACTACTGAGCCCGCGTGCCACAACTACTGAAGCCCGTGCGCCTAGAGCCCGTGCTCCACAACAAGAGAAGCCACCACAATGAGAAGCCCGCGCACCGCAACTGAAGAGTAGCCCCCGCTCGCCGCAACTAGAGAAAGCCTGCGCACAGCAACGAAGACCCAACACAGCCAAAAATAAAATAAATAAATTTATTTTTAAAATAATAATAATAATAATCATTGTAATAACAGCAAACATTATTGAACCCTGACTATGTGCCAGGCACTGTGCTAAGCCCTGTACCTGGGCTAACTCCTTGTATCTTCACCACAACTCCATGGGGCAGATGTCACTACTATCTTCAGGATGAGGCATCTGAGCCTCAGGGAAGCTGAGTATCTCACCCACAGGCACACGGTAAGTGGGTGACAAAGTGAGGATTTGCACTCAGGTCTGTTTGCCCCACCGCATGTACACACTCATGTGACACACCTGAGAGAGAGAATGGGCCAGAGGAGAGACTCAGACAAAATGTCGAGGGGTCTCAAGAGAGGGGGAGGCCCTGCCAGAGGGGACTTCAAGGGAGGGTTCCTCAAGAGGATGCCATTGTGGTGGTCGCCAAAGAGTGGGCCTCCAGCAGAGGGGACCCAGCCAGACAGAAAGAGTCTGTTTGGGTGACTGCTCCCACAACTTTGGATGTATGTTTGATACAAATAACATTGGAGGCTCTGAGTGGGGAGATCAGGCTGTGCATCAAACAGACCTGGAGATGAATCCTTTCTCTCCCAGTTACTAGTTGTCTTGACCATGCACAAGCTAACCAACCTTTCCAAGCCTTGGTTGCCTTATCTGTAAAAGGGACATAACAGTGATATTTGTACTGCATGGGGTTTTATTGTAAGGACTTAATCAGACATGGGTGTAAGGTGTTTAATACAGTCCATGGCATATAGCAAGGACTCTACAAATGTGAACAATGATGATGATGATGACGTTTGGTGCCACACTCTTCAATTCTGAGGAATCTTGATTTAAAAAAAGAGGCCCCCCTCCCCAGCCCCCTTCTGGCCTCTAATCATCTTAGACTAGGACAGTGAATAAATGAACGAGGGGAATCCTGGGCCCAGGGGGAAGAGGCCCCCTGGAGAGAGAAGGGCATTGGCATCCCGCACTGTAGCCAGAGAGGGGAGTCCGAAGGAAACAGAGGCGGCAGCAGAAGGATGGCTGTCTCCTTATGGTGGCCGAGGACAGCCATAGGGTCCCCGGAGTTGGAATGGGCTGGAAGAATGAGCCAGTTGCTTTCAGTTACATCTCTCATGAGCCCTTCACAACAGCCTTACGTGGTGTTCTGTGTTACTGATGAAGAAACAAGGAAGCAAGTGGCCCAAGGTTGTACAGCTGGGAACTGGCTGGGCAGGATTCCCAGGCAAGGCCACCCTCCCACCTCCAGTCCAGTCTGTCTGGGCCAGGCTGGGCTAAAAGGTTACGGGGTGGGCTCAGGAGTCCAACAGGTGGACTGTCCCAATGCTTCTCTGGAGTCTGTCCCCTCCTCTCCCTCACTGCCCCAGTCTGGGCTGTTACGGGAGTTTCCCATCCAGCCTCTCTCCCCATCCTCTTCCTCCAGTCTCAGTTCACACCTCACTCAGGCAAAGAAACACAACTGACCACGCCCTTCCCTGGTGTAAAACCCTTCCATTGCCCACAGAACTGCCTCTCACACTGGCCAGCGCCCTCGTCAGAGGAGGCAACCGTCTTCCTGGAGTGACAATTACACTTGTTTTCCAAATATAACAAATATATGCTGTAGAGTGGAATGCAAAATGCCCAGGGATTTTTCTCAGAAGAGGAGGTGATTTGGGTTAAACCTCAAAACACATGTGTGTATGTTGGCGGGGGTGGGGCAGGAGAAGTATCATTCTTCACAGAAAAATTTCACTGGCCTCAAAGATGAGAAACTGGCAGTCTGGTCCAGCAGGCCCTGGCACAGTGGTGCCCACTGCCTTTCCAGTTGTGCTTCCCTGATGCCTGGGTGTGCTCTGTGCTCCAGCCAGAACTATCTTGAAGCCTTTTTCCTTACTTACTGTCCCTCTGACTAGAATGTCTTCCTATTCTTTGTAGCCTGGAAAGTTCCTAGTTATCATTTAAGGTCCAATTTCACGCCCCCTCCTCTGAGAAGCCCTCCCTGATCCACCCCCTCCTTGCAACGCTGCTCCCTCAGCATCTTGCTCTCCCCTCTTCATAACGTCTTACCACAGGCTGCTGTGACCACCACTTTGAGAGACAGCCTCTTCGGGAGGTTATGAGCAAGCTGAGGTCAGGGAGTTCACTGTGAACTCAGCCTTTGTTGTTCATTCAGCACACACTTGGAGCCTCTCTGCGACAGGCCATGGGTTTGGTATGCAGGGACGACTCAACCTGTCCTTGGAGGAGCTCCGATCTGAGAGAGAGACAAACCATCCATTCATTTATTGATTGATATATTAAAACAAGAAAAAAGCAAAACCTTTTGCTGAGCCCTGACTGGGCCAGGCCCTGTGCTCAGGGCTGTGTCTGCCCCCAGGGGACTCCCAGTCTGGCCAGCAGCTGGTGGAAACCACTAACAGCATGGTGAGTCCCCAGGGCTGTGGGGCACCAAGGCAAGTGTGCGGTCCTTTGCTTTTGCTTTGTTGTAGATGACAGTGAATGAATGAATGAATTTTTCTTTTTCTTTTTTTCTGTTTTAGGGAACTTGTGAGGTTTTAACCATGAATGGACTCTTTAAATCAAGGCACCCAGTTAATGACTGATCAATTAATTGATTGAAACGTCACCCAGGAAGTTGCTAGCAGAGAAAGGGCTATATTCTGGTCTCCACCACCCTGGACTTTCTCAATGGGGAGCAAATCTACTCTGACCAGGGCTGGCTGGAGTGGACCCTGCAGCTCCCGGCTGCAGAGCCTCCTGTAAACTCCCGGTGAAAGGCAGCAGTTCTGGCCTGCCTCCCAAGAGGGTCATGAGCATTAATTAGTTACCATTGGTAAAGTGCTCTGAAGATGTGGGGATGTTTAAACACGGTGAGTCATTAGGCCTCTCCACACCACTATGCTCTACAGCCGGTAACTGCTAATTGAGAAATAATTAACACCTCAGGGTGCAGAGGATGGATGCCTGGCTTTTCCAGGATTGGAAAGGATGTAATAAAGTACACGAGCAGCAGGAAGAAATATAAGGCTACTTTGGATCCTGAAATATACTGGAGATTATTCAACTTCTGCCCCCAGAGAAGCATGGGGACTGTTGCCCCAGTAAAACCTTTGGGACTGCATTCCTTGGGAAAGCCCCGAGCACAGTGCTGGGCTGCAGAGGCTGTGATGCTCTTAGAGCAAAAGAGCTCAGGTCCAGCCCAGGTCTGCCTGGCCTTCTAGCTGGTGAGCAGATGCCAGTTGTGGAACTCACCAAGCTGTATTTTCCTCAGCTGTAAGACTGGGATGATGACATATGTCTACCATCCCCCCACCTGGCACCGGGTTGTCTGATGCCCTTCCTCTAGGTCAGCAGATCTAGCCCAGGCTTCACGTTAGGATCACTGGGGACTATAAAGTACCAGCATCGTGGGGCTGGGACTGGGGGCACAGGGTGATTCCCAGTTCAGTCAAAGTTGAGAACCACTGGTTTGGTTTGTGTATCAGGCACTGTGTTGGGAGCTGTGGGAAATAAAGTTGTAAACCCTACCACACCCCATGTTTCCCTCACACCAGCTCATTATTTCCTGATTCTGTGCCTGTGAGTTGTCCTGGACATTTCACTCCACTCCCACTGCCATTCTTGTGCTGCTAAACCCCACTCATCCTTCAGGCTCAGCTTGAAGCTCACCTCCTCAGGGAAGCCCTCCTTCCCCGTGCTCCCACAAGACTGTTCTCAGCCCCCATTACACCACTGATGACACAGTGTTTTTCCTGGCAGATCCTGACAGGCTGAGAGCTTCTTGGGGCCAATAGCAGAATCACCAGTGTCTTGCACTGGGTCTGGTAGATTTTAGGTGCTGCATAAACTATAGCTGTTATCAGTTAGGTAGAGTTATATGATATGCAGCTCTCACTCAGGACATTTGCATTTCTTCCCTGTGTCTGAAACATACTTCCCCCAGATATCTGCAAGGTTCTCTCAGCTCCTTCAGGTCTTTGCTAAAATGTCACCTTCTCCACCAGGCTTTCCCTGATCCTTCTATTTTAAATGGCAACCACTCGACCTCCAACCCTTTCCCTTCCCTAATTAATTTTTCTCCGTAGCATTTAACACCATCTGACTAACGGATCCTGTCGTTATATAAAATTTTGATAACTTGTTCATGATGTCAGTTTTTGTATTTTTTAAAAAATTTAATTGCATTAAAATACCACTTATCCTGAGTTCTTTGGCCTTCCCTTAAATTTCATTGTATTGGATTATTGACTAGAATGTAAGGTATACTGAATGCCGGGAACTTTGTCTATTTTGTTCACTATTCCCAGCTTCTACAAGCGGTTGGTACGTGGTAGCTGCTCAAAAAATATTTTGTGAAAGTTTGATTTAATGTCTTAAAGATTAAATAAAGGTGTCTTATTCCAATTGTTTAAAAAATTTTAATTTATTTAAATTGATAGCCTGTAAAATCATAGGGTAGATTCGAAACCGCATGGTCTACTGTTGTCATGGTTACACTATAGCCGGCAGTTCTCCTATTCAGAGAGTGGGGCGGGCCCTGGCAGTGGGCGGGAACACCAGACTCAAAACCTAGGCCCGCGGCCTTGATCATAGAGTTACACCTCCCTCAATCCTAGAGGGCACTTCCGGGACGGTGATTTACTTATTGCTGCGTAGGCCAACCTATGAGGCCATTCTCTCTCCTTGCCTAAGTTTCCGGCAAGCAATTCACTGGCGTCTAGAGTGGGGTGGGGCCAGTCCCCGTGAGCGCGGCTTTGTGATTGGTGGGAAGGACAGGAGGCGGGGCTTGGTGCAGACAAGCCCCTGGCGCAGGCGCGGGGGCTGGGCGCGGCGGCCCCTGAGGGGCCGGAGTTCGCTTGGACTACGGTTGGTGATCGTGGGTGACAGTGAGGGCTGGGGGCTGAGGGCTGAGGGACGGGCTGAGGGAGGGGCTGCGGAATGAAGAGAGGGCTCGGTTCTGCGCGCGGAGACCGAGGACCGTGGTGTCCGTTTTCCCACGTGCATCTCGTCCTTGGATTGGGGCGGGGTCACCATCACAAACTTTTGAATAATACTCGTCTCCTAGTCTGTTTCCTCCGTTGTGAAATTGCAGGACTTCCTTCCTTGTCTGCCTCGGGTCGTTGTGACTGGGAAGTTGTTAGAAATACAGGTTCTCTGCCCACACCCCAGACTTAACTGAATCAGAAACTCAGGGGATGAGGCCCCACCATCAGTGTTTTAACAAGCCCTCCAGGTGATTCTGATGCTTGCTTAAATTTAAGAACCACTGGGCTACCGTAATGTAGCAAGCTGTACTGAGGGCCTTCTCAACCCAAGCTGAGAAAGTAAGGGAAAGAAAGGAGGGGGTGGACTTGAGAGAAATCTTGGAGACAGAGTCAGTTGCTTGAGGAGGAGTCAGGGGTGAAGGAGTTTCTGGCTTGGGCCACGGGCCTGAGGTGGGACCTTAAGTGATGGCTCCAGGTGTCAACCACGTGTGCCCTGCCTCCAGGCCTGCACTTTTCCACGCAGTCACTAGGGCTCTGTGGCCGTGCCTCCCAGCCGTTTTCAGGTCATAGGCCACATAGGAAATGATAACATTTGTACAGTGCCCAGGGGAAATGGATGAAGCTGCTTGAGGTTGGAGGAGACCAGCTGGAGGATTGAGGCTGCTGAAAGCTGGAGGGAACCACCTGGGGGGATTTGAGCTTCCCAGAGCTGAGGGGAATTAGTAACCTGTTCTCAGCATACTGCAGAAGAGCTTTGTCCCATGGGATTTGCTGAAGATCAGGGGCGCTCACTAAATTTGGCAACATAAATCAAGAACCTTGAAAGAGTTTATACCCTTTGACTCAGTAATTCCATTCCTGAAGATCTCTCCCAAATATATAACAAAAGAAAAGAAAGCCTTCTGTTGTAGATTACATACAACAGAGAAAATTAACAACTCTCTGGAGAATCGTTTTTGATCTAGTCAATGAAATGTTGTACTGCCCTTAGGAATGTGTGAATATTTTGTAAAATCATACAGAAACCTCCGTGCTCATTCATTAGACACTTGTCTAGTAAGCCCCTGCTCTGTGCTGAGTGGTGAGCGAGTCAGATCTGGTCCTTTCCTCCACAGAGCTGACTGCCTGGGGGAAGACCGGCAGCGGAAGGAGCAGTAACTCCAAAGAGTGATTGGTGTTTGGTAGGGGATCAGGGGCTGCTGCAGGAGAATCTGGCCTTTGGGGTATGGGGAGTGGGTCAAGGAAGGCATCCTAGAAGACAGGGTGGCACTCCTAAGGCCTGGAGGATGAGTAGAAGTTGGTATGCAAAGGGGGGAGGAGCATTCTACACAAAATGAACTGTGTTTTAATAATGAGTCTGCTGAAGCTGGAGCACAGAGAGGGCACTGGTGAGAGGAGGCCAGAGGGGACCAGCAGCTAGCTCACATGGGGCCATGTGCACTGTGAAGGTCAGAAGCTTAGACCTGATTCTAAGGGTAGCAGGAAGCTGTTGGAGGATTTTAAGCAAGAAAAGCTGTTGCTGTATGTGTTTTGGAAGTATCCCCTGTGGCTACAGAGTGGAGAATGGATTGGAGGAGGGTGGGCCTGGAAGCTGGGAGCCCAAGTGAAGAGGCTGTTGCAGTAGCCCAGGTGAGAGATGATGGTGGCCTGGAGCTGGGTGGAGGCTGTGGAGGTGGAGAGAAGGCACAGAATCAAAAGCAAGTGAAGCAGTAGGAATCACAGGGCCAGAGGGGTTGGTGAAGGTGGGGCACAGAGGGAGCTCAGAGTGGATGAACCTGCGTTTCTGTTTTGGACAACGGGTGGCTTGCACTACTATTCAGAGTGACAGGCAGCGCTGGACGGGGAGCAGGCTTAGGGGGAAGATGCTGAGCTCCCTGTGGGGTGCTGAGTGTGAAGTACTCATGCAGTGTGTTCTCTAGGAGGCAGTGGGATGGGTAGATGTGAAGCTTAAGAGGCACAACGTACAGAATGGAGATGTTGACTCGGAGCCATGACCATGTGGCCTGACCAGGGACTGT
This sequence comes from Balaenoptera borealis, assembly GCF_965194805.1. NCBI lineage: Eukaryota > Metazoa > Chordata > Mammalia > Artiodactyla > Balaenopteridae > Balaenoptera > Balaenoptera borealis. The sequence continues at coordinate 148,281,467 of NC_138860.1, forward strand.
GTGCTGTGAGGGGGGAAGAGACATTAAGGACATTGAAGGCATGGGTGGGGCGGGGGCTTGCGGGCAAAGACAGGGCTCGCAAAAGAGACAAGGGATCGTCAGTAGCGGTTGTCTCTGGGCTGATTATAGTTGATTTCCTTTCTTTTTTGTTTCTGTTTTTATTAGCAAACTTACATTCAGTTCATAGACTATACCAGATACTGTTCTAATAACTTCTTATAACTCTTCTCTAAATTCCCACAATAAACCTATATGGTGGGTCCCTTCATTTTACAGATGAAGAAACTGAGCACAGAGGAGTTGAGTCATGTCCCAAGCTACACAGTGTGCAGTTATTGGGAAGCCGGACTGGGATCCAAGCTGCCTGATTCCAGAGCCAATGCTGTCACCACGCATTGGTGTCTCCACAGTATGCTGTTGTATTTTTATAAATGGGAAAAAATATATATATATTTTTTAATTTAATTTTTTTTTTTAATTTTTGGCTGCACTGGATCTTCGTTGCTGCATGTGGGCTTTCTCTAGTTGTGGCGAGCGGGGGCTAGTATTCGTTGTGGTGCACTGGCTTCTCATTGCGGTGGCTTCTCTTGTTGTGGAGGATGGGCTCTAGGCGCACGGGCTCCAGTAGTTGCAACACGTGGGCTCAGTAGTTGCGGCACACAGGCCCTAGAGCGCATGGGCTTCAGTAGTTGTGGCTCGTGGGCTCTAGAGCGCAGGCTCAGTAGTTGTGGCGCACAGGCTTAGTTGCTCCGCGGCATGTGGGATCTCCCCAGACCAGGGCTCGAACCTGTGTCCCCTGTATTGGCAGGCAGATTCTTAACCACTGCGCCACCAGGGAAGTCCCATAAACGGGAAAATATTGATTTTTTTTTTTAAAACAGCAGTAAATGGTGAGAGAAGTACAGTAGTACTTTGATCTGCTAGGATATTAGAAAAGAAAGGATTTGCATCCGCAAGATCGGTGGTGGTTGTAGAAGTTTGTTGGAGACCAGCCTGCGCTGACTAGTGCAGGGTGCTGGATCACAGTTAACACCTATTTCCGCTCGGCTCGTTTTTCTTCAGGCGCAAGTGCCTCCTTACGCCGGGGTGTGATGGAAGGGCTGCTGACAAGATGCAGAGCGCTGCCTGCCTGGGCCACCTGCAGTCCCCAGCTCTCGGGGTACGTTCCTCACAGGTTTCACCACCATGCCCCAGGGAGAGGGAAGCGCTTGGTGCTGTCCCGCATGTTCCAGCCCCAGAACCTTCGGGAAGACCAGGTGCTCTCTCTAGAGGGCAGATCTGGCGAGCTGACCTGTAAGAGCCAGCGGCTGATGCTGCAGGTGGGCCTGATTCACCCGGCAAGCTCTGGCTGTTACCACCTCCTGCCTTATACTGTCCGTGCCATGGAGAAGCTTGTGCGGGTGATAGACCAGGAGATGCAGGCCATCGGGGGACAGAAGGTCAACATGCCCAGCCTCAGCCCAGCAGAGCTCTGGCGAGCCACCAGCCGGTGGGACTCGATGGGCAAGGAGCTGCTAAAACTTAGAGACAGACACGGCAAGGAGTACTGCTTAGGACCAACTCACGAGGAAGCCATTACAGCCCTGATTGCCTCCCAGCAGACACTGTCCTACAAGCAGCTCCCGCTCCTGCTGTACCAGGTGACGAGGAAGTTTCGGGATGAGCCCAGGCCCCGCTTTGGTCTTCTCCGAGGCCGAGAGTTCTACATGAAGGACATGTACACCTTCGACTCCTCCCCTGAGGCCGCCCGGCAGACCTACAGCCTGGTGTGTGATGCCTACAGCAGCCTGTTTGACAGGCTGGGGCTGCAGTGCGTCAAGGTCCAGGCAGACGTGGGCAGCATCGGGGGCACGATGTCTCACGAGTTCCAGCTGCCGGTGGACGTCGGAGAGGACCGGCTTGCAGTCTGTCCCAGCTGCGGCTTTTCGGCCAACATGGAGACTCTGGACTTGTCACAGACAAACTGCCCTGCTTGCCAGGGGCCACTGACCAAAACCAAAGGCATCGAGGTCGGGCACACGTTTTACCTGGGCACCAAGTACTCCTCCATTTTCAGTGCCCAGTTCACCAATGTCCACGGCAAGCCATCCCTGGCTGAAATGGGGTGCTATGGCTTGGGTGTGACGCGGATCTTGGCCGCTGTCATTGAAGCTCTCGCTACAGAAGACTGCATCCGCTGGCCCAGCCTCCTGGCCCCTTACCAAGTCTGCCTCATTTCCCCCAAGAAGGGCAGTAAGGAGGAGGCGGCCGCAGAGCTCACAGGGCACCTGTATGACCACATCACAGAGGCGGTGCCGCAGCTCCAAGGGGAGGTCCTGCTGGATGACAGGACCCATCTGACCATTGGAAACAGACTGAAAGACGCCAACAAGTTCGGCTACCCCTTTGTGATCATCGCGGGCAAGAGGGCCCTGGACGACCCTGCACAGTTTGAGGTTTGGTGCCAGAACACCGGAGAGGTGGTCTTCCTCACCAGAGAGGGAGTCCTGGAATTACTGAGCCAAGTGCAGGTTGTCTAAATGCCCCCGGACCCCTCTCACTGCATCTCACAGTCTCGGTGTTCATTCTAACTCTGCCTTTCTTATACTGCTTTCCAGAGCTGGTCTCCCCAGAAAGAGGGCAGCTCATGGAAGGTGAGACCATGTTAGGAAAACCAATTGTTATCCAGTCATCTGTTCGGACTATTTGTATTTAAAGTCATTATCTTGATCCCTTTGTCTGGCTGGCCCTGCTGCCACATATCATTCCTTTCATATTCTATTCGGAGGTAGTGGCTAGAAGGAGCCAAGTTGTCATCTTGGCCCTCAGGAGAGTCACTTCCCTCCTCTCAGAGGAGTTTCCCATGTGTAGGATGGGGCCTCCCCAGTGGCCGAGGCCCTTCCAGCTCCAGCAGTCCAACCACGGCCCTCTTGCTGCATTCGGTCCAGAGAGGCCGCCCGCCTGTCTTCCTCCACTGAGAAGTTGGCCTGATGGTCTGGGGAGAAGAATCAGGACACCTGACTGCCACTGACTCACTGGTGACTTGGACACGACCCCTCCCCTGCTGGGGCCTCAGTTTCCCCATCTGTGATGTGAGAAAATGGAACTAGATCTGTAAGGTCCTTACAGCTGTGACTGGCTGGTTCCCCGAGAGGTTCATGACAGGCAGATCAGATCTGATCTGTTCCTCTGATCCTCCATCGTCTAAGCTACCCAGAAGGTTAATACAGTTAGCTAAGGGCCCCCAAACCACCTCCAGAGACCTGGCCCTTCCTCTTGAGGTGGCTTAGCACTGAGATCATGTTATATTGATTGAATAAAGTCAAACTATTGGGATGAGCCTTGCATGTTAATTGGAAATAGTGCTAACACCTGCCATGTTAACAGTGCAGTGGCTTCCTGCCTGGAAACTTTCCTTTTTCTACTCTTTCTCCACTCAAAAAAGAAAATTGGGTGGCTGGGAAAATGTGTGTTAAACCATTTCTTTCCACAAGTGTGAGGGGCAGCAGGCTTCAAGTGCCATGGTGACTTCGTTCTGCGTGCAGAGTTGCATCCTAGCGCCACTCACGACAGCGGTGAATATTAAGAGAAGGTCTCTGCCTGAGCCCTGGGGAGAACCGGCAGCGGGCTTGAGCTTTCATTGCTCCTGCTTCCAGGAGCAGAGTCAGGTTCTCCATCCTCGGCCCCCAGGGTCATGGCTTGTCCAAACCTAACAAGAATCTCTCAGGGCCAGGCTCAAAGCCACCCCCTCCTGAAACATGCTCGGCAGCTCGTGGCAGTGGTTCTGTCTTTGGCTCCCCCTATGCTCGCCTGCTCAGCACCGACGCCCTTCTTTTTCGCTTTGCGGGCACAGCTCACTGTATGGGGGCCAGCCTCTTGTTGATGGTCAGCTCCCTGAGGCTGGGGTCCTAGGTTGATTCCTAGTGCACTGAAGTTCTTGTCTCGGCCTGTTGTTCTACCTGCCAAACAGCTTCCCAGCAGCTTGTGACCACTGTTCCTGCCAGAGTAACCTCACCCCCAGCACACACCATCAGGTTTCCTAACGACTCCCAGGCCTGCCGCTGGGCTCTGGGCCAGCATTCAGGCCAGGAGACAGGGATTCTGAGAGCAAACCCAGAAAGACTGGATTGTAAGGCAGGAATCTTACCCTTGGCTGCACAGTGGAATCCCCTGCGTCCCACCCCGAGGTTCTGTTCTGGGGTGTGGCCTAGGCATCGGCAGTTTTAAAACTCCCCAGATGATTCTAATTCGTAAAGTCGATGGAGTGCCTTCTGAGGCTACGTTGCAAGGTTGAGTATTTGAGTCATTTCGGTTGTGCGTTGTCAGATTGATGTGAGCTCTCTGCTTTCAGTGGTCTGGTCATTCATTTGTTGAGGGCCTGCATGTGCCACTGTGCTGTGAGACCCTTTTATGTGCTGTGTTCAGACCTTAAAACTGTGCAAGGTAGGTGCTGTAAAATCCTCATTTTACAGATGAGGAAACCTGAAACTCCATTTAAGCAACTTAATCAAGGATGCACATCTATTACGTATCAGAGCTAGAATCTGAGTACTGACCAAAACCTGTGCCTGTCCCACTATACCGCATGGCCTCTGCCTGGGCAAAATGATTCTGATAAGTAAAAGATTATTTATGTCTGTCTGATCAAGTTAGCCTGAAGTAGAGAAATTAGAATTCGTGCAAATGGGTGCTTTAAATATATATTTTTAATTTTAAATTTGTGCTCCATAAGCCTACTTATTTATGGAAGGGTAGCCTAATGTAAGAATAAGCACTTTTAAAAATCACATTCAGACTTCCCTGGTGGTCCAGTGGTTTAAGACTCCACCCTTCCACTGCAGGGGGGCATGGGTTCAATCCCCCGGGGACCTAAGATCCCACATGCTGCAGGGTGCGACCAAAAATAAATAAATAAATATGCATTTGCCTCATTAAAAAAAATCAGACTCAGGGAATAGAGAACCAATTAATTTAAAACGCTCATAAATGTGTATGACACAGAACGATTTGAGGGTGATGTAGAATCATGGACCTTTAGAATGGGAGAACTTGGAGCGTGCCTGTCCAGCCCTCGTTTCACAGATGGGAGACAGGCCTGCAGTGGGAATTAACCTGCCACAACCCATCTTACTGGCAAACCGCCTGATTGCAGGCCAGGTGCTACGTCCCCTAAGTTAGGCTACCTTGGGTCCATCTTGTTGCAGGGAGTGATGTCTGGCTGAGTCAGCCTTTGAGCTACATAAGTGCTGTAGGTTTGAAACAGGGACCCATGCTCTATTTTCCAAGGGAGACACATACAAGGAGCACAGTGATTTGCTCAAGGTCAAGCTGAACTGAAACCCAGGTCTCCTGATTACTTAGCCAGTGTCCTGTAGCCAGGGGCAGTATAATTTGGTGGAAAGATCAGAACCTTGAATAGACAGTCCTAAATCCACCACTTAGCAGGGATGTGATCTTAGACAAATAACTTGTCCTTTGTGCATCTGTGTATCTCAGATTCTTCATCTGTAAGATGAGCTCATGATAATGGTACCTACCTCCCTGGGTTGTCTAAGGGTTGGCTGAGCTGACTTATATGAAAAGCTTAACCCTTAGTGTGCTCTCAGGAAATGCTTCCCTTACATGGGATGACTTAGGAAATACCCCCATTGGGAGCTCATGTTCTGCTGTTAACATTATCCCGAGACCTGGGTTTTGTTTTTTTGATATGTTGCTTCACAACCTTCCTGGGGAGTGCCACGAGCAAGAATTAAGTAACGCCTGCAGAATGGTTCCATCTCCTTAGAGGAAAGACAGACATTTTCAAACCGTGTACCTTCCTCTCTCCTTTCTGAACTTGCCAATGTTACCTCTTGCCATAAATTGATGAAATGGGGTTGCTGGCAAAATAACAGGTACAGGCTGTATTATCATTGCTCATTCCTTGGGGAGATGGAGAAGCAACTGGCTGAGAAATGTTTAGCAGAAATAATACTTGAGGACAAAGGCTGGTGCATAACAAAACCGTCGTGTAAATCAAGTTTAGAATGTAAATCAAGGGCTCCGTTAATATTTGGTGTTTTAATGGAAGAAACACCTGCTGGGCTATCAATAAAGGAGCTTTGCGGAAATCTCGAAATTGTCATTTCCTTAACTACTTGAGCGCCAGGCCTCTTCACAGAGTTCCCACTGTCCATTTCTACACCGAGACGCCAGAATGCATTTTAGAATTGTTACGCATCAAGGGCACACACGGCTTTGTTTTAGGGTTAGGAAGAGGATTTTTTAAAGTTTTCTATAATGTGGAAAATGGGAAAATAAAGATTTTTATGATGTTACTGTGAACTTTGGGGAAAAAAGTCAACGTACTTCACTTAATTTAAAATAATGACTTACATCATAGTGACCCAGACTAGAGACTCTGGTGTCAGACTGCCTGGGCCATTTAGTAGGTATGTGACCTTGTGCAAGATACTTCTCATACCCCTGTGCTTCCTCATCGGTAGAACGGGGACAGCAGTGCCTGCTCACAGCAGGTGCTTGGGAAGTGGCAGGTGCCCTTATGGAAGGTCAGTTAAGTCCTCTGCGCTCAGTAGGTGGGTGGGCAGTGCATGTGGGCCACCACAGTGGGGTGGCAACTTTAGGCTCCCACGTTCAGGCCCCTCCTCCGTGCGGGGATGGTGTCCACTCCTATTAAGCCAGCAGCTCTCAAGGCTGCTCATAAGCTTGTGGTTAAAACCGTGTAGGGCCGGGAGAGTGAGGTGGAGGCACTTACCGGTGAGGACACCCCATGTACAAGGATAGAACTTGTTGCCCAACTCACCCAGAAAGCGCGTGGTCTGATGAAAGTGCCATGGGCAGGATGTTGGGTGCTGGCAGGGGTTTCTGCAGGCTGGATTCTTCGACCCAGGTAGACACGTCGGGGACATTGCAGGTCACAGTGAGCGCCAAGACTTTACCATGACCTTGGAGTGAGCAGGCAAGGGCCTCTGGGTTTGTTGCCAACTCCTGGAGGCAGAGGCCGAGTCTTGCCACTGTTAGTATCTCCTGAGGGGCTTAGGGGAGTCCTGAATTCAAGTTCTGGCCCACTCTTCACTAGCTGGCTCTGTAAGCTGCTTATCCTCTGTGCCACTTTTCTTCTCAGTAAAATGTTGCTGAGCTCCTGGCCTCCCAGAGGTGTTGCAAGGATTGAGCCCATCCACATGAAGCACTCTAGGACGCTGTCTGGAATATCCTAAGTGCCCAATAGATGGCAGCCGTTACTACCAAGCCCAGCCAGCCCGCACGCTACCCCTGGAATATGCCCTTTCAAGGTTCCTTGCCTTTGCTTGAAGACCCTCCCACCTCTCCCAACCCCACTAATCCCTTCTTCAACTGAACGGCCCACATCTGTCGTGTGTGGTGGCTCCCCGCACTGCATCTGTGCAGAATTCATCACTCCTGCCTGTGTCATCAGTCAGTAATTATTTGTTGTGCACCTGCTGTGTACTGAGCAGGTGCTGTGCTAGGTCCTGGGAGTACATGATGCACAGTTCAGGGTCCTTGACTCAGTTTCCAGAGAAGTGGGAGCAACCATCCAGTAATCAGACAATTACTGTGTAGTGTAAGTGTAGGGATGGTGCAGGTATCATGGGATGTGATAAGAAGCCGGGAGGGCTTGCTGGAAGAGGCACCTGGGCCTAATGGAAGACTAGGTGTTAAATAGTAAAGGGGAGAACAGTGGGAATGGAGGGAGGGGAAGAAGTGGAAGAAAGAGTCTTCCAGACAGAGGAAACAATGTGCAAAAGTCCAAAGCTAAGAGCATGGCAAGATTGGAGAATAAAAAGTTAAGTTCCATAGATTAAACAAACACTTGGTATGAGGCAAGCTGTGTTCCATGTGCTACACGTAGATTAATTCATATAATTCTCACAGCATCTGCATGAGGTAGATGCTGTTATCCTCATTTTGCAGATGAGGAAACTGAGGACCGGTGCCCGAGGCCACTCAGCTAGTGGGTCATGGGGCTGGAATTAGAAGGCAGGCAGCGTGGTTCCAGAGCTGATACTCTAGCCAGTGCACCCTCCTGCCCTATAGCTGAACCGAGGCCAGGATGGCTGGGCTAAGGAGGCTGGAGACAGAGGGAGCTGCAGAGGTAAAGGGCCAGACCCTGAAGGGCCTTGAATGCCACACCAAGAGTGTTGATGGGGGAACAGGGAGCAGGGGCATGGACAGACTTGCTTGTCGTGGCTGCATTTCTCTTCACGGGAGCAGTTCTCAGCCCAGGGTTAGGTTTATGACACCCACTCAACAGCATGACCCTGAAGGCAGAGGCTATCTGATGCCCTGCCCTTGGTTGGTGCCCATTAAACGTCTGTAAAGCAAATGGAATGAAAGGAACATGGGAAAGGAGGCAGGTGGGCGCTGGAGTGAGATGCTGGGGTTCAGATCCTGGCTCTGACACTCACTGGTGAGACTGCATGCCCCCATCTCCTTATTCATAAAATTGGGATCACAGACCTGAGAGCATGGCTGTTAGGATGAGGGAATTCAGGTACATGGTTTGCACACTGCTTGCACTCCGTGTTGATGGCCATCATCTCTCTGCCTGCCCTTGTGCAACTGCCAGCAGTGTGTTTCATCAGGGGTTGGCATAAGAGGGCTTTGTTCCTCCACCCAGTTCTCCAGCTACCACCCTAAATCCACAGAGGTAACCAGACAGGGTGTGTGTGGGGGGGTCTCACCTCCATCCCTGACCCCTGGCCCTGGGAAGGGCCACACTCTAGTCTTGTGGGAAGGAGGGGCCCTGGGTTGGTGGGAAAGGCTCTGCCTCAAGTCGGGGAAGCCAAGGATGCTGGTTCCCTGTCCCTCCTCTGGGCCTAAGTTTCCTCATCTGTAAAATGAGGTGGCGAGGGGTTAAGAAGAACTTGTGGGGAGCTCTGATTAGGCTCTGCTGGAATCCCAGGCATGGGCAGGCGGCCGGGGAGGCATCAGGTGAAGGCCAGGCCCACAGGTCCCACTGCACACATCCGCTTCACATGAGGGCCACCTGTCCCCAACCCCGCAGGCTCTGCCCCTGAGGAAGGGGAGTGCCTAGGGCCCTTCCCCCACACTCCTGGCTGTGCTCAGCTGGGCTGCGCTGCCCACCATCATAGCCACTGCAGTGGGGCAAGGCTGGGTGAGGCCTTGTGCTCTGGAAGGGGGTGTGGGCACACATGCCAGGCAGGTGGGGCTCACGGGGCCCCCTGCTCCTCACCCCAGCCAGGTTCTCATCCTAACTTCTGTAGGTCACTCCTAAGTCCGAACCGGTTTCACTCGCCTGGCGACCCTTAGAGGATGGCAGAAGTCAGAGGAGGCAGAGCCATGGACTGGGAGGCCAGGAGCCTTCCTGGAAGAGGTGTAAGGTGGCTACACTGGGTGTGAGCTTGGGAATGCCTTTACTAGTGCTGTGTGTATGCAAGTGGGGCCTTGGTACAGGACTCTGGCTAATTTTTTTTCATTCATTAGTTCCTTCATTCTTCCATCCACTCATCGGCACACACTCACTGAGTTCCCACTGTGTGTCAGGCCTGGGCAGTCAGACCAGCCCCTCACCTGGCCCCTGCCCACTGAGAGCTTCCCTTCTGGAAGGTTTAGTGCAGCCTTTCTCTAATTCAGCACTAGTGACAATCTGGGCCAGCTATCTTTGCTGTGAGGGCTGCCCTGTGCACTGTAGGATGTTTAGCAGCGTCCCTGGCCTCCACCCACTAGCATTCCACCAAGTTGTGACAACCAAAAATGTCTCTAGATACTGGCAAATGTCCCCCCAGGATGCAAAGCTGCCTCTGGTTGAGAATCACTGGTCTAAGTGCTACGGGTGTGCATGGATGTGCCCCTGCGTATAGTTCACTGAGTTAAGAGTTGGTTATTAGTAATTATGCGCCAGGCACTGCACTGAGCACTTTGCACACAGTATCTGCACAGCAGGGCCTCAGACATGCCTGTGAGGGGGGAACAGGGACCGTTCTCCACGTGGCCGTCCCTCATTCACAGTCACAGCAAGTCAGCAGCACTGGGACCCTACCTCTGGTCTCACAGCCCGCCATCCTAAGTCCCTTCTCTCCCCTTTCTGCCTGTGTCCCACCCCAGCTGGAGCGGGGGCAGGGACTGAAGAGAAGGTGGAGCAGAAATGACTGAGGACTTGACTGCCAGGAGTCTTGTGAAGGGGCTGGGTGACGGGGATGATGGTCACATACAGATTGTTCTCAAGGTGCGTATACTTCTGACCGTACAATTTGCTCTCATCTGGCATCTCACCCCAGCCTCAGTGTCCAGAAGGGGGCACGGTAACCCGTCTGTGTCACAGGTGAGTAAGGCGGCACCCTGGAACCTGCTCTGCCCCATGAGAGTGTGGCGGCTCCTGCAGGGAGCCCTGCAATGCCTGCTGGGGTTGCTGCCAGCTGAATGTTAGCCTCTTACACAAAGCATGGAGTCCAGCTGGAAAGTGAGAGAGGACGGCCTCAGTGTGGCCTAAGCCAGGCTTAGGATGGAGGCTGGACTTCGGCTCTCTGGCCACAAGCCACAGGCAGGGACCCGCACCTGGAAGAAAGCTGCCTGGTCCTTTGTAAATATTGCACAGCAAAATGCCCTTCAAAGACGAAGGCAGGCACAGCACAAAACCCCAAATTAGTCGATCTTAAGTAGAGCAGCTGGTTTCAGTTTAATGATGTATTAGTTAGCTTTGCTATATAGTAACAAACAACCCCCAAATCTCAGTGCTTATTACTACAACAAACATTTATTTCTCATTCATGTTACAGTCAATGGCTGCAGGCCAGCTGCTTCCGCTCTGCTCCATGTGTCTTAGCATCTGACACCCAGGCTAAAGGAACAGCCCCTCTCTGGGAAATATGTTCCCACGGCAGAGGGAAAAGAGCAAAAGCCTACCACATGATGCTCTGTAAGCTCGGTCTGGACATGTCCACTCACATCCCTTTGCATCACGAGCAGGGAAGTACACTCTTCCCTGGGGGACGGGGTGGGCAACGCAAGGTAAGGGTATATAAAATCCTCTAGAAAGGAGGAAGCAAATAGCTGCAGACAAAAATACAACGTATTGACAGTGACTCAATATACAAAAAGATTTCCAGTTTAAAAGGCATAAAATTCTGAAATGTGAAAACTGTGACATACTGTCCAAGTATGTCACAGTTCTCCATACTGCAAAGATTAGGAAAAGTGACAAACATTTTAGGGGTTCTGGAGGACCCCAGTTTGTAGGTCTTTATAGATGCAGAAACAGGACCTGGCTTTCCTGGCCCCATCTCACCCCAAGGGATCTACAGCATCCCCACAGAGCAGCCGTCTGTGCTCGTGAAGTCACGGGAGGCCCGAGTCTCTCAGCTCTGATACCTTACAATTACACGTGCGGTTTGTGTATGTCTGCAGTGTGAGCCGTAGCTTCTCTAAGGCCTCTGACTCCACACAGGTTCAGAACCACGTCACTGGATTGTGAGTCAGCATCCGCAGACCAGTGAGTTCCTCAGGTCAGAGATGGAGGCTGGTGGTTAACACAGCTCACAGTGAATCCAAGGATGTCATGACCAAGGCATGGAGTTTTGTACCAAGAGAGGTGAGTGAAGACCAGCTGGAGCTCAGCACTCTGACCAGAGAGGCTGCAGTTCAGGAAGTCGGCAGCTCCTCCCCAACCACGATGCAGGGAAGGCCTGTCCCCAGGGTGACAGAAATAAAGTGCTGGATTCTAGGAGTAGGTCCTGCTGATTCAAGTGTGCTAGACCCCAGGCTGAGGAGGAGGAGCGGGGAGGAGGTCCAAGGGGCCTGGCTCTCACAGCATGGCCCGGTCACTTTACCTGGCGCACCTTTCTCCCCCGGAGATAATTCCTGCAAAAAGCAGAGGATCCTACACAGACCAAAAATGCTGGTGTCAGGGCTTTTACAAAGTACCTGCAGTGAACACAATAAAAGAGAGGGGTTAACTGAATTGCAATCTTAATCATCCATGGACCTTCCCAACAAGTCAAGGTGAACCTTTAGATATGAGTCAACATTAAAGTGCAAGTTCAGCATATTTATTTGTTTGGTTGTTTATAAGTCTGCAAATTAGCATGACCCTCTCTCCCTTAGAACCTAGCAAGAACCTTTGGGCCCGTCCTATAGCATCATGTATATCTATGGCTAAACGTGAAATAAAACAAGCACACGCTTTCATTCCTTCATTCAACAGTGAGTGCCCAGGGTAAGCCAGGCCCCTTGCTGAAAACACTCATTAAACAACAACCCAAAATCACCATCCCTCTCTGGGGGGAGGGAGATAAATAATGACAGCAAGGCACAACTATAGAAGCATCTGTGAGGTACGGTATTAGCCCAAGGGACGTGATTCCCTCTATGGGAAAGGGGAATCAGGAAAGGCTTCCGGGAAGCTGCCATGTCTCAGCTTGCGTTAACTGAAAAAGGGGTAGAGGTGGGGCATGGGGGAGCAAAAGCCAGGAGGTGCGGGTCACTAGAGCGTTTGCACCTGTTGGGCATGAAGCAATGGAGTGGGCAGGCTAGGCAAGGTCTTGGCCTCCCGGGTCCAGGGGTGTTAGCAGCACCCCACGGTCTTGGGTACGGACAGAGGAGCCTGTAGCTTGGCCCAGCACCCAGTTCAGGGTCTGAAGTTGCCAGTCACCTGTGCGAAGCCTCCTGCCTATGTTAGTCATTTAAAAAATAATCATTTCCAGTGCATTTACACTTTCTGAGAAGCATGAAACTGGTTTTCCTCCACAAATCAGTCTGCTTTCTGTTTAGATTTCTCCCCCATTTTCTGGAAGACGGGGTAGAGTAGACCTTGGGCCTTTAAAGAATTCTGGGTAATCTGCTAACAACTGAGAAAATGAACAGCTAAAAATTTATCTATAAACTAGAAGGCAGACTTAGGGCCAGAAAAAAGTGCTGCCAAGAGAAGTCATGGATCATATCTGAAGAAACCTTCACCTCCTGCCTGCCAGGCCGAAGCAGAAGCATCAAGACCAGCTGGACACCCACACCAAGTCAGTCAGCACATCACCAACTCCCATCCCAACGTGCCTCCTACACTTCTCTCCAATCCACCCTCTACTTCAGGCTTCACCACTGAAGAGTACACAAGCTTTGTACATTACTTGGTAAATTTTACCTGAACACCCCCTGGGGCTCCACACACCACCATCAGGATAGAGTTCATGTGCCTTAGGGCATTCAAGGCTGTTGCACACGGCCCTAACCTGGTCCTCCAGCCTCATTTCCTACCACGCCCAACCACCCTCGTTGCCCTAGCCCTTTTAGCGTAGATGCAAGACATTTGCTTCGCTCAAAGCTTAGGGAAAAGTAGCCCAAGAGTCACCTTACAAAGCTACTGAGGGCATTCCCTTATAGTCCAGGAACACCCCGAAGCTGAAGAAAGAGACAACTGCCAAATCCAAGTGGCTGCCACTGCGACTAACAAAGGTGCCCTCTCACAGCAAGACTGCCCCTTAGTTCATCAGAGCTCTGTGACTCCTACTCTCTCAAATACCTGAGAAATATGTAGGCAACAGTTATTATCCCTATTTTAGAGATGAGGAAACAGCCCCAGGGAGGCAGTATGTGCTCAGAGCCAAAGAGCCACTAAATGATGGTGTCTGATGTCAAGAGCCAATGCTCTTTCCATATGACAATATCAGGGGACACAGGCACAATTAGGAACAGGAAGGCCATCCCAGCTGTTTTTGGTACAAAAGCCAGGCAGCTTCTTCTTTCTCAAGCAGGCCCACTGACCTCTCCCTGAGGACGTCATGCTGCAGTGCAATGGGCTGAGTCATCACACTGCAACCTGTTTGGCCGATGGCCCAGGACAGTCTCTGTGGTCGCTGTCTCACACAGTTTTGTATCCAGGGCAGAATGGAGGGGAGTACAAGGCAAACACTCAGTGGTGGAACGAGAACCTGGCCGTATCCCTGGGATGGTGCCTGAGCATCCTTCTTGGTCTACTCAGCCCCATGAAGGTGACTCACCTGGGGTGCTGCAGCACCTCCAGCAGGGTGCTCTTGGGAGGCACCCGGTATAGTTCTGACCTGTCGTCATCCTCAAAGTAGACCTGCAGGATGAACAGAGGAGCAGGAGTCAGATACAAATAAAGGGCTTCAGCAGCACTAGGCATGTTGAGGCCAAGTCTGGGGAAACATTAAAGACATGCAACTGTTATTAGCTGAATGCCTCCCTTATAGAGTCGTGGAGTATAAAGCACTCAGTCCTCTCCCACGACACTAAGAAAGGTATTACTGGCTCCATTTTCCAAAGACAGAACCAAGGCTCACAGAGAGGAAATAACTTACCGACTAAACCCAGCTAGTAAACAGAGGAGCCAAGACTGAAAGCCCAGGCTTATGAGCCTTCCCTTCCCTAACAATTCAGTCCAACAGCCATTAGGTGTGGGAAAAGAAAGCACTAGTGGCCCAGAGCAGGGGAAGAGAGATGTCCACACAGGGGACAGCCCTGTGCAGGTGTCAAAGCCCAAGTAGGTTGAGGAAGACATCTGCATAGGAGGGATGCTGGGGGGTGAGGGGTATCAGACCGGCCAGTGGAGACAGGCATCCTCGTTGTGGACTGGCCAGCTAAGCAGGGTGAGAAGGGCAGCCACTCATGGCAGGGGGTGGCCTGCTGAGGGGAGTGAGGACCCACGCAGGATGAGGAAGAGATTCATGCAGGGTGGTTAAGCAGCGTGGGGTGACAGAGTGCATGCAGGATGAGGAGGGCACTGTGCTGGGGCAGCAGCCTGATGGGGGGCAGTCAGGAATCCAATTGAGGTGAGGAAGGTTCCCCGAGGGAGAGGGGACACTGGTGGTGACAGAAGGGGGATTAGATACAGGGGGATTGATCAAACAAATAAATATATTAAGAATAATAGAAGCTACTGTTAAAAATATAGAAAGAGGGGCTTCCCTGGTGGCACAGTGGTTGAGAATCTGCCTGCTAATGCAGGGGACACAGGTTCGCGCCCTGGTCTGGGAAGATCCCACATGCCGCGGAGCAACTGGGCCCGTGAGCCACAATTACTGAGCCTGCGCGTCTGTAGCCTGTGCCCCGCAACGGGAGGGGCCGCGATAGTGAAAGGCCCGCGCACCGCGATGAAGAGTGGCCCCCGCTTGCTGCAACTAGAGAAAGCCCTAGCACAGAAACGAAGACCCAACATAGCAGTCAAGCAATCAATCAATCAATAAATTAAAAAACTTAAAAAAATATATATATAGAAAGAGATGGTGTTGGATAAGAACTGGAGACCCCAGTGAGAGCTCATACACACACACACACACACACACACACACACACACACACACACACACAGCACTGGAGCAGTAAGCATTCTCCGCGCCTCACCCCTGTACTTATGAATATACCCACTACTTGACTTCTAAATATCATTTTCCACCAAAAAGAGCCAGGGCCTCCTTGGGAAAAATGGCTGATTCTACAGCTAAGGCAAGGAAAGCACAATTTGAGCCTTGAACATCTTGTGACAGAAAGCAAGAACTGCTCTAAAAATGGAGACAAGTCAAAAGGACACAGAAGCAAATTTGAAGGCATTCCCACTGACCAAATCTGAGACAATCTGAGCACAACATAACCACAGTAATAGATTATAACTCAATGAATAAAGTAAGAAACCATAAATCCATTTATATAATGATTATGTTGATGGTTTGATGAGTAAGATATTTGTATCATTTCAAAGTACCTCCCTATAAAATACTAATTACAAAGGGGAAAAGGGTAACTTTACAGCAGAGAAGCTTGGCAAACCCCTACCTCAATCAGGGGACTAAGGTGAACATCCTCAGTAATGGGACATTTGAAATTATGTGCACCTGATGGGATGCAATAAGAATACATCATTGCTTCTGTGATATTCCAGTCAAATATACATAATCCAGGTCATGGTCATAAAGAAACACACTGATGGACTTTCCACAAAATAACTGGTTTGTAATCTTCAAAAGTGGTAAGATCAAGAAAGTTGCCAGAAGACTGAGAAAGTCTTCCATAGGCTGAAGGAGACTAAAGGGACATGAGCACTAGATACAGTACAATGTGGCATTCCTTTTGCTATAAAGAACACTGCTGGGGATAGGCGGAGGGGGATCAAGATGGTGGAATAGGAGGACGTGGAGCTCACCTCCCCCCTACAAACATCAAAACTACAATTACATGTGGAACAATTCTCACAGAAAACTAACTGGAAACTGGCAGAAGATCTCCTGTACAACCAAAGCTGCAAGAAAGATCTCCATGTGATTAGATAGGACAGAGAAGAAAAAAGCATCAGGTTGGGACTGGCACCCCTGGGAGTGCTCTGTAAGGAAGAGAAGGTCCACATGGATGGATCCTCAACCTGGGGAACCCCCTTGACTGCTGGGAAATCCGCTGACACAGAGAGGGGCTGGAGAAGCCTAGACTCTACTCGAGAGGAGTGCGCGTGTGCTGGCTCACTAACAATCAGGGTGGAGAGAGACCTGCACTGGAGGCTGCCACCTTGCTGCACTTCCCAATCCAAAGGGGCCAGTGCCTCAGCCACACTCACTCCACACCACAGCCTGGTGTGAGATCACGGCAAAGATTCGGTCTAGCTGCGCAGAGACAGACCAGGGTGCTTGGGGTGTGATCTGAGCACAACCATGGAGACCACTGTCAGTGTACGCACCAGAGTGGCGGGCCAAACTGAGCAGACACTGTCAGTGCACGCACCAAGCGGCACCACAAGAACACACAGCGGCTAAGCACTGAATCTCAGGCAGGCAGATCCTGGGAAATGACTCAATCTAGCTACACAGAGACAGCCTGGAGGGCCTGAGATGTGATTTGGGGGTAGCTGCAAAACCCAGTGTCAGCACCCGAACAGCAGTAGCAAGTCTAGCTGCGGCAGACACTGTCAGTGCACACGCCGGGCAGTGCCACAAGAACACACAGTGGCTAGGCGCTGAATCTTGGGCAGTCAGGCAGGCCCTGGGTGGGAGTATGCAGTGATGGTTTCCCGGTGGGAGCACCCTAGCTCTGCCCACTCCACACTGCACCTTAGTGTCAGATCTGGAGTGGCCAGGTGCTGGGAGAGCTCTGCCACAGAGGCAACCCCAGGTCCCAGGTGGCAGCACGGCCATCTCAGTTCCTGCAACCACAATGCCCTGACCCCCACTCTAGCCTACTCCACACCACAGCCTTGCACTAGATCTGGGATGAACAAAATGGAGAAAGGGACGTGACCTTGGGCTGCTTCTGAGTGAATCATGGATGCTTACACAGGTAGTGCACAAGTGCTCCGTGAGTACACGGGCCTCACCTGCTTCAGCAACCACCTCCTTTGGGGCAGGGCACACACTCAAGGGCAACAAAGCCTGATTGAACCTGACCCTCATGGCTTCTACTCCAACAACGGAGGAGCAGACCCCGCCCCTGATAGGCCATGGAGCAAAGAGGAGGCCCAGCCTCACATCCAACGCAGGCTCTGGACACTGCAACACCAATCACACTCCCTATCAAGGGAATAACAGCCAGCACACTCTGATGAAAGACATGGCAGGCATCCATACCAAAACCAGCCCTCACACCAAAAATATTGGACACACAGTCTACACAGGGACACTCCTACATAAAAATGCCCTTTTAAGACCACAATAGATAACTGTTTCCCTAAATACATAGCAACAGTGAAAGTTAAGTAAAATGAAAAACCAGAGGAACTACTCCAATTAAAAGAACAGGAGAAATCCCCTGAAAGAACAAATAATGAAACAGACCTCACCAGTCTATAAGACCCCAAGTTCAAAAAAGAATAAAAATGCTAAAGGAATTAAGAAAGATTATCGATAGAAATGCAGATCACTGTAAAAAGGAACTAAAAACTATAAAGATGAACCAATCAAAATTAGACAATTCAATTGCTGAGATAAAAACCGATCTAGAAGTAATGGAGAGCAGACTAAATGTCACAGAAGAACAAATAAGTGATCTGGAAAATAGAATAATGGAAACCACCCAATCAGAACAGCAGAGAGAAAGACAAACAAGAAAAAAAAAAAAATGAAAGCAACATATGAGATCTATGGGCTAATATAAAGTGTGCCAACCTACACATAATAGGAGTTCCAGAAGGAGGAGAGAGAGAAAAGAGGATCAAAAATGTATTTGAAGAAATTATGGCTGAAAACTTCCCAAACCTAAAGAAGAAAACAGATATCCAGGTACAGGAAGCACAGAGAGTCCCAAACAAGATGAACCCTAACAGATCCACAACAAAACATATCATAATTAAAATGGCAAAAGTTGAAGAGAAGATCCAAAGTCAGAAAGAGAAAAACAAAGAGTCAGTTAAAAGAGAACCCCCATAAGGCTATCAGCTGATTTGTCTACAAAAATGCTGCAGTCCAGAGGGAGTGGCATGATATATTCGAAGTTCCAAAAGGGAAATATCTGCAACCTAGGATGCCCTACCCAGCAAGATTATCATGTATAATAGAAGGAAGGATAAAGAATTTCTCAGACAAGCAAAAACTAAAAGAATTCAGCAATACTAAGGGTCTTCAGTATGGAAGGGTCTTCTCTAACTGTGATAGGAAAGAAGCAAGAATCTACTGGAAAGGAAAGATCACAACAGAAAAGGTAAATACATAAAAGGGTTGAAGATCCTTGAATAAGCCAGTACACAGATTAAAAAATAATCAAAAAATTTTGTAAAAGCAATTATAACTACAATTAATAGCAAAAGGATAAGCATGAAGATGTACAAAAAATAGGACATAAAAATCAGAAAATGTGTGTGTGGGGGGAGTATAAAAATGTAGATTTTTTTTACAATGTGTTTGAACTTGTATGACCATCAGTTTAAAGCAAGTAGATACTGGGAATTCCCTGGAGGTCCAGTGGTTAGGACTTGGAGCTTTCACTGCTGGGACCTGGGTTCAATCCCTGGTTGGGGAACTAAATCATGCAAGCCATGCAGCGTTGCAAAAAAAAAAAAAAAAAAAGGCAAGTAGATGTAGATACAGCTATGGGTCAACATACTTGAATTCCATGGTAACCAAAAATCAAAAACATAAAACAGATTCACAAAAATAAAAAAATAAAGGAACTCAAGCATACTACAACAAAATCATCAAACCACAAAAGGAAAGACAAAAAGAAGAAACGAACAAAGAACTACAAAAACAACTGGAAAACAAGGTTTAAAATGGTAATAAGTACATACCTAGCATTAATTACTTTAAATGTCAATGGACTAAATGCTCTAATCAAGAGACATAGAGTGGCAGATTGGATTAAAAAAAGCAAGAACCAGGGACTTCCCTGGCAGCACAGTGGTTAAGAATCTGCCTGCCAATGCAGGAGACACGGGTTCGAGCCCTGGTCCGGGAAGATCCCACATGCCGCGGAGCAACTAAGCCCGTGCACCACAACTACTGAGCCTGAGCTCTAGAGCCTGTGAGCCACAACTACTGAGCCCGCATGCCACAACTACTGAAGACTGTGCACCTAGAGCCCATGCTCCGCAACAAGAGAAGCCACTGCAATGAGAAGCCCACGCACCGCAAGGAAGAGTAGCCCCCGCTCAACACAACTAGAGAAAGCCTGTGTGCAGCAATGAAGACCCAACGCAGCCAAAAATAAAACAAAACAAAAAACAGCACTGTACTGGCACAAAAACAGACATAGAGCTTAATGGAACAGAATAGAGAGCCCAGAAATAAACCCACACACCTACAGTCAATTAATCTACGACAAAGGATGCAAGAATATACAATGGAGAAGACAGTTTCTTCAGCAAATAGTGTTGAGGAAAGCTGGACAGTTACATGTAAATCAATGAAATTAGAACAGTCCCTCACATCATATACAAAAATAAACCCAAAATGGTTTTCAGATCTAAATATAAAACATGACACCAAAAAACTCCTAGAAGAGAACACAGGCAAAACATTCTCTGACACAAATCGTAGCAATATTTTCTTAAGTCTCCCAAGGCCAAAATATAAAACCAAAAATAAACAAATGGGACCTAATCAAACTTAAAAGCTTTTGCACAGCAAAGGGAACCATCAACAAAATGAAAAGACAACCTATAGAATAGGAGAAAATATTTGCAAATGATGCAACTGACAAAGGGTTAATATCCAAAATATACAAACAGCTCATACAACTCAGTATCAAACCCAATCAAAAATAGGCAGAAGACCCAAATAGACATTTCTCCAAAGAAGACGTACAGATGGCCAACGGGGACATGAAAAGATGCTCAACATCGTTAAGTATTAAAGAAATGCAAATCAAAAACCACAATGAGGTATCACCACACATCAGTCAGAATGGCCATCATTAAAAAGTCTACAAATAATAAATGCTGGAAAGGGTGTGGAGAAAAGGGAACC
Organism: Balaenoptera borealis; assembly: GCF_965194805.1. NCBI lineage: Eukaryota > Metazoa > Chordata > Mammalia > Artiodactyla > Balaenopteridae > Balaenoptera > Balaenoptera borealis. The sequence goes on from NC_138860.1 coordinate 148,301,815, forward strand.
CTTCTACACTGTTGGTGGGAATGTAAATTGGTGCAGCCACTATGGAAAACAGTATGGAGGTTCCTTAGAAAACTAAAAATAGAGTTACTATATGATCCAACAATCCCACTCCTGGGCATATGTTCAGAGAAAACTCTAACTCGAAAAGATACATGCACACCAATGTTCACAGCAGCACTATTTATAATAGCCAAGAATGGGAACAACCCAAGTGCCCATTAACAGATGACTGGCTTAAGAAGATGCGGTATATATACACAATGGAATATTACTCAGCCATTAAAAAGAATAAAATATTGCCTTTTGCAGCAACATGGATGGACCTAGAGAATATTATACTTAATGAAGTAAGTCAGACAAAGACAAATATTGTATGATATCATTATGTGTGGAATCTAAAAATAATACCAATAAATCTACATACAAAATAGAAAGAGACTCACAGACACAGAAAACAATCTTATGGTTACCAAAGTGGGGGGTGGGGAGGATAAATTAGGAGTGTGGGATTAACAGATACAGACTACTACACATAAAATAGATAAGCAACAAAGATTTACTGTACAGCACAGGGAACTATATTCAATATCTTATAATAACCTATAATGGAAAAGAATCTGAAAAAATATAATTGAATCACTGCTGTACACCTGAAACTAACACAATACTGTAAATCAACTATACTTCAATTAAAAGAAATTTTTTTTTAATTGGTAGTGTGTGCCAAAAAAAAACAACAACATTACTGGGGGAAAATTTGTGAAAACTGATGGAGTGTGAGGATTAGCTGGCAAGAGTGTATCAAAGATAATTTCCTGATTTTGATGATTGATTGGAATCATGAAAGAAAATGTCCTTTTTGCAGGAAATAGACACTTAAGTATTCAGGAGTGATGGGGCATCAGTTGGTATCTTACTCTCAAATAGTTAGAAGACAAATTCTTTGTTCTGTAAAGTTGTGATTTTTTTTTTCAAGTTGCAACAATGGAATGTTATTCAGCCTTAAAAAAGAATAAGATTCTGACCCATGCTACACATGATGAATCTTAAAAGACATTACACCAAGTGAAATGAGCCACATACAAAAGGACAAATATTGTATGATTCCACTTATATAAGAGATAAATTCAGAGACAGAAAGTAGGGTGGATGCTATGGGCTGAGGAGAAGGGAAAATAGGGAGTTACTGATTAATGGGCATGGAGTTTCAGTTTAGGATGATGAAAACGGAGACAGATAGTGGTGATGGTTGTACAACAACGTGAATGTACTTAACACTACTGAACTGTGCACTTAAAATGGTAAATTTTATGTTTTTTATATTTTACCACAATTTTTTTTAAAAAGGCAGTGAAACCTCACTGCACCCCCTGTTCCTCCCCACCCCAATTCCCATAGAGGAACAAAATAAAACTTCTCTTACCTCTAAATTATCAGGGCAGTATTTTTGCTCTAAATCCCAAGAGGGCGTTTCACCAAACATCACCATTAGATGATCAATAAACCTAAGGAGATATAACATGTACTTTCTGGGTATCAATAACTCATAATCTGTTTTCCTACATCCCATGCCCTGGACACCAATTCACAGAGATATCAAGAATGTATAAATCATGAAATGCAGGCTTAATCCATTTTGACAGCAGTGCCCAAAATGTGTGTATCACTTGTCCTATTATGACATAGTAATTCTCTTTAAACTGACTCAGGATTAACAACATTCTTATATTCAACCACATTCTAAGCATTAACCCTATGAAATCACATGTTAAAATTGCTAGTTATATGTCTTCTAATAAATATACCCTTCAGTTCTATGCAGTTACTACCTCCAATGATTTCATCTCTCACGAGACAAGTAGCAGAGCTTGACAAACACTGTACTGTGGTCTGTCACTGCAAAGCTACTTAGTAAAAGGAGAAATCAGCTATGGAATAGAGAGGTTATAGCAACCAGACTGTGTAAAACCCTCTAAAACTATTCTCTTCCCTCCTCAACCAAAAATCCACCTGTCCATCCTGCAGAGACAGCGGGGAAGAGCATGCAAGCACAGCAGAGGGCTCCCGGGGAAGGAAGTACCTGGAGTCCTCGTGAAAAGCAGAGATGAAGTCCGACTGGGCATACTCTGGGTACAGAAAGAGCACAGGCCAGCTCAGTCTTCCCCCATCATCTACACTCAGCCTGGCTCCGCAGAGGTTCTCAGAAGTGAGCCCACTCAGGATGAGCTCACCGAGACCTTCTGAGGCTGAGTCTTCATCCTCTCCAGCAGCTTCAGACACTAGCCTGATGTTCCTAGCCTGGGTTAAAAAAAGAAAACACACACCTTATGTGTGGAAGGATGCAAACTCATTTCACTAAAACAAGGAAACCATAACACTGCGAGCTCCCTGAGAGCCAGCTCTGCACATCATTCGTCTTCATTATCCCTGAGACTTGTTTAACTCACCTTTACTGGGCATCTACCACGTGCTAGACTCTGTCACAGACATGAGCTAGACATGGTAATAAGTACAACATAAGGTAAGAAGTAAAGCTGTGGAACTGTAGACCATGAATAATTAATTCAGCCTGGGGGCTGGAGGGGACTGGGGGATGCTAAGCCTTGAACAATGACTTTGAAAAGCAGAAAAGCTGGGGGGCGGAGGGAGTGGGAAGGGCATTCTACCCCAAGTAACAGCCAAGGAACAGCATGTGCAAAGGTACAGAAAAGATGCAGAGAGTGGCATGTACGAACATGGCAAACGTTTCCATTTAGCTAGGACATGGGATAATAAAAATAATGCACACATTGACTTAATTTTGATTGTCTCATAGAAATAAGGATAAATCAAAGGTCTGAATAGTAGAGTCACCTCTTATGTATGTTGTGTGGAGGCTCCTAAGGCTAGCACACAAGGGGAAAATGACATGTAATCAAAATTACCTTGATGGTATCTCCTAAATCAGGGGTTGGCAAACTTTCCCTTAAAGGGTCGGATAAGAAATATTTTAGGTTTTGCGGGCCAAATGGTCTCTGTTGATATTACTCAACCCTGCCACTGTAGTGTGAAAACAGCCATTGGTAAGACATACACAAACAGGCAGGGCTGTAAGCCACTGGCTGCAGCTTGCTGACCCCTGCTTTAAACCACTAAAATGTAGTATATACAACTTTGTGTATACTACTCTTGAGATTAATTCTTAAGTACACTGAAGTCTGAGATGCAGAGTTAAAGGAGAGAACCAAAATAAGGTCTGTATGCAAATGTCTGGGCATTCCAATATTCTACATTTTAGAAAATGACCAAATCCCTCTGGAGTATTCCCTTCTGTTTAATCTGTTAATGTGTTAACAGATTCCTTGTTGTGCGGAGGGACTAGTGGAGTGCATCCTAGAACTGTGATGTTCTCAAAGTCAACAAGTAATTTAAATAGGCACATAATTTAACTCGGCAAAGAATGAAACCAAGAACCTACGCCACAATCTCATAGCCAGTATTACCTCCCCTGAGTAGCCAAGGCTCAAAGTGACTTGTGAAAGCAAGATCAGACTACATTCATTTAAAATGCAGTAAAGAGAGGGAAGGGGAGATAGAATTTTGTGTTGTTGTTATAGTTAGAAGAGCTACATCCTAAAAATTCACTTTCTCAGGATGCAGTATAACACAGGGGCTGAGAGCAAGGACCTGGCTCTGACACATATTAGCTGTGTGAGGTTTCTTCATCTCCCTGAGACTATGTGCTCATCTAGCAAAAACAGGAGCAAGGGGGCTTCCCTGGTGGCGCAGTGGTTAAGAATCCGCCTGCCAGTGCAGGGGACACCGGTTCGAGCCCTGGTCTGGGAAGATCCCACATGCCACGGAGCGGCTGGGCCCGTGAGCCACAGTCACTGAGCCTGCGCGTCTGGAGCCTGTGCTCCGCGACAAGAGAGGCCGCGATAGTGAGAGGCCTGCGCACTGCGATGAAGAGTGGCCCCCACTTGCCACAAATGGAGAAAGCCCTCGCACAGAAACGAAGACCCAAGACAGCCATAAATAAATAAATAAAAAAAATTAAAAAAAAAAAAAAACAAAACAGGAGCAAGAAGACCTACGCCAGAAGGCTACTGTGAAGATTAGATAATGCTTAACCGAAAGCTACTAAATTCAGGATATGTTACCTGAAACCAACACATGCATACAAGTGAGAGAGCTGACTGAACTCAGAAGGTCTGACATGTCACACTGCTTCACCAAAAGCAGAAAGAAAATGTACAACTCATTCAGGTAAAGCATTCCCAGAAAGGTTCCCAGTAGGCTTCAGGATTAGTGGATTTCACAAGACCAGAAGGACCTAAAGTTTGAGAACTCACCACGATGGCCTGGAGTAAAGCCTCATTCTGATTCTGCTCCTTCTTTTCTTTCAACTTTGCTTTCCTTATATCCCTCTGTTCAGTTCGCTGAAAATGAAATTCAGATGCATCAGCTCTAGAGAACTTGCCTCCGCTTGTTACCCCAGTCTGATCCTAAATAGCTATCTCTGGTCTCTATTCAACCCAGGCTCCTGTATATCAAGGGATACCAGTGGCTGGATTCAGTTCAATAAACATTTAAGCCGCACATGTCTGGGTGCCAGGACCAGTGGCAGCAAAAATGTTAAAATCTGCCCAAGGAGCTCATAGTCCACTGAGGGGGACAGACACGTAAAAAGGTCTACGTGTTAGCCTGGTAGTATGAACTGAGTGCTATGAAACACAGAGAAGGGAGTGACTGATTCTGCCCCATCGAGGAGGTGGGTTTAGACAGAAACCAGATGAAAGACAGAGGGCATTCTTGGTAGAGGGACTGACATCAGGGCCAATGGGGCATTTAAACCTCTCTGTTATGGCTGGGGTTTAGGAAAACACACTGGAAAAACCCAGGCCAAGAACTTATCAGAGGCTTTGCCTTTTGCACAATTACAGTCCATGCGAGAAAAATACCACCAGTCTACTTCATCTGGCAGAAATATAATTTAGATTTCCTTTTCCTGCTAATCTACCCAAAACCAGGTGATCGTACTCCTACCTACCCTCAGGATTGTGATTAATAGGGGCCAACTTTTTCTGTAAACAGCCAGACAGTAAATATTTTAGGCTTTGCAAACCATGTATGGTCTCTGTCGAATATTATCTGGCTTTGTTTGTTGCTTTGTCGTTTATAACCCTCTAAAAATATCAAAAACATTCTTGGTTCATAGAATGTACAAAAACAGAACAAAGGCTGGATTTGGCCTGTGGGTCAGTTTGCTGAGCCCTGCTCTAAAATATAGCACCAACCATCCCTTATCCTCCCCACAAGAGCCCCACAAGGGCTAATACAGATCTTCTTTTTCTAATGAACAAAGTCTACCCTTTCAGGAGACAACAGCTGATAATTCTTGGCCATCCTTCTCCAATCCAGTCTGCCAAGAGCTGCAAAAATCCTTTCTGCTGTTAGGAAGTTTGATTATACTACCAAGAGTAATCAAACCCATGGATACCACTAGAACTATGTCCAATTCTGCCTTCACAGCTGAGCTACACCGGACCACAGTGTCTGGTCCACGTTAGAGAATGATTAAGATGGATGATTAAGGACGATTTGTATTCTGTCCCATGTTGTTTTTCCTCTGACTTACAGATGCAAGTGGGAGGATGTGATTTCCCTGCTGTCTCACCTGAAGTTTGGGGTCTTGCAGCCTGCATAAAGCCCACATAACCCCTAGGTCAGAGGAGTCCTGAACTATGAAGTTTGCTGCCCCTTTATATACGTAAAAAGAAGTCAACTCTGTTGAGAATTTAAGTGTATAGTTAGATGAGTTTTGACAAATGTATACCCTGAGTACCCAACACTCCAAGCAAGATAGAGAACATTCTAGAAAGTTCCCTCATACCTCTTTGCAGTCCATCACCCTCCCATCACTGACAGGTTTGTTTCTTTTCATTACCAAGTCATATTCCATTGTTTGAATACACCACACTTTGCTTATCTATTCTCCTGTTGATGGACACAAGGGCTGTTTCTGGATTATTATGAATAAAATAGGCTACCAACATTCTTATACAAGTCTTATTATGAACATGTTTTCATTTCTCTTAGCTAAATACCTAGGAGTAAAATTGCTGAGTCATAGGATAGGTATATAAAACTGACAAACTGATTTCCAAAGTGGTTTATATCCCACTAACAATTTATGAGAGTTCCAGCTCCTTCACATCTCTGCCAATATTAGGTATTGTCAGTCTTGTGAACTGGGATCGCACTGATGTTTAAGTTGCATTCTCCCGCCACATGACTAACGATACTATGTAAATTTTTATGTGCTACTGTAAATCTTTTGAGAAGTGTCTGTTTCTTTTACAAAATTTAAAAAAATTTTCATATTGAATAGATTTCTTTATGTATTCTGGATACAAATCCTTTGTTATACAGTTGACCCTTGAACAACACTGAGGTTAATCCATGTATAACTCATAGTCAGCCCTCTGTATCTGCTATTTCTCCACATCCTCAGGTTCAACCAACCATGAACCACCCACATAGTTCTGTGGTATTTACTATTGAAAAATATCCGCATATCAGTGGATGTGCGCAATTCAAACTCCTGTGGTTCAAGGATCAACTGTATGTAATACAAATATTTTCTCCCATTCCATGGCTTGCCTTTTAATCTTCTTATTGATGTCTTTTATAGAATAGAAAATTTTCAGTTTTGACCAAGTCCTATTTATCAATAAATTTTTCATGGTTAGTATATATTTAAAAAAATTTTTTTAAATTGAGGTGAAATTCACATGACATAAAATTAACCATTTTGAAGTATACAATTCAGTGGCATTTAGTACATTCACTTTATTGTGCGACCATCACCTCTATCTAGTTCCAAGACTTTTCAACACCCTAAAAAGAAATCTCAAGCCCATTAAGCAGTCACTCAACATTTTCCCCTTCCCCCAAACCCTGGCAACCACTAATGTGCTTTCTCACTCTACAGATTTATGTATTTTGGATGTTTCATATACATGGAATCACACAATATGTTTTTTATCTGCCTTCTTTCCCTCAGCACGGTATTTTTGAGGTTCGTCTACACTGTAGCATGTATTAGTACTTCATTCCTTTTTACAGTACTTTATTCCTTTTTATCTACCATCTAACTACCATGATGGACATTTAGATTGTTTCCATGTTTTGGCCATTATGAATATTGTTGCTATGTACATTCATGTACAAGTATTTGTTTGAATATTTGGTTTCAATCCTTTTGGGTATATACCTAGGAGTGGAAGTGCTGGGTCATATGGTAATTTTATGGTTAATTTTTTTAGGAACTGTCAAACTGTTTTCCATAGTGGCTGTACCATTTTACATTCCCACCAGCAACTTATGAGGGTTTCAATTTCTCCACATCTTCATCATTTGTTACCTTCTTTTAAAAAAAAAATTAGAGCCATCCTAGTGGGTATGAAATAGTATCTCACTGTGGTTTTGATTTACATTTCCTTAATGACTAATGATGTTGAGCATCTTTCATGTGTTTGTCGGCCATTTTTGTATTATATTGGAGTGACAGCTATTCAGATCCTTTGCCCACTTAAATAACTGGGTTGTCTTTTTAATTATTGACATGTTAAGAGTCCATTATACATTCTAGATAAAAGTTTCTTACAGATATATGATACAAATATTATCTCCCATTCTGTGGGCTGTCTTTTCACTTTCTCAATGGTGTCTTTTGAAGAAGTTTTTAACCTTTGATGAAGTCCAGTTTACCTATTTTTCCTTTCGTTGCTTATGCGTTGTGTCGTATCTAAGAAACCATTGCCTGACCCAAGGTCATGAAGATTTATGCTCATGTTTTCCTCTGAGAGTTTTACAGTTTTAGTTCTTTGAACCATTTCGAGGTAATTTGTGTGTGTGTGTGTGTATACATATATGAGGTAGGGTCCAAGTTCATTCTTTTGCACGTGGATATCCAGTTGTCCCAGAATCATTTGTTGAAAAGACTATTCCTTCCCCATTAAATGGTCTAGGTACCCTTGTCGCAAATCATCTGTATATAAATGTGAGGGTTTATTTCTGAGCTCTCAATTCTATTATATTGATCTGTATGTCTATCCTTACACCAGTACCACAATGTCTTTATTACTATAGCTTTATAGTAAGATTTGAAATTGGGAATTTTGAGTTCTCTAACTTCATTTTTGTTTTTCAGGATTGTTTTGGCTATTCTGGGTCCCTTGAATTTCCATGTGAATATTACAATCAGCTTATCAATATTCTTCAAATAAACTAATTGAAATTTTGATGAAGATTACATTGAATTTGTACACCAATTTAGGGAGTACTGTCATCTTAACAATATTAAGATCTGATCCGTGAGGGACTTCCCTGGTGGTCCAGTGGTTAAGAATCCACCTTCCAATGCAGGGGATGTGGGTTTGATCCCTGGTCAGAGAACTAAGTTCCCACATGCCGTGGGGCAACTAAGCCCACATGCTGCAACTACTGAGCACACAGGCCACAACTAGAGAGCCCATACGCCACAACTAGAGAGAAGCCCACGTGCCACAAGGAGCCCATGCACCGCAGCAGAGGATCCCTCATGCTGCAGTGACAATCCCAACAAAGATCCTGCGTGCTGCAACTAAGACCTAACGCAGCCAAAAATAAAATAATAAAATTTTTTTTTAAAAAGATCTGATCCATGAATATGGGATGTCTTCCCATTTATTTAGGTTTAATTTCTTTCAACAATGCTTTGTATTTTCAAAGTATAAATTTTATGCTACTTTTGTTAAATTTATTCCTAAATATTTTATTCTTTTTGATGCTATTGTAAATGGAATTTTCTTAATTCCACATTTCGAATGTTCATTAAAAGTGTATCGAATACAGCTGATCAGTGTATTCTGACATATCCTACCAGCTTGGTGAACTAATTTACTAGTTCCAATAGTTTAGTGGATTCTTTAGGATTTTCTATATATAAGCTCATATCATTTACAAATAGAGTTTTACTTCTTCCTCTCCATCATTTTTGAAGGATAAGTTTGCTGGATATAGAATTATTGGTTGACAGTCTTTTTCTTTCAGCACTTTTCATGTCATCCCACTGCCATTTGGCTAACATGGTTTCTGATGAGAAATCAGCTATTAATTTTATTGAGGATCTCTTATATATGAAGAGTCACTTCTCTTTTGATGCTTTTAAGATTCTCTTCTTTGTCTTTGACTTTTAACAGTTTGATTATGATGTGTCTGGATACAGATTTCTTTAAGTATATCCTACTTGGTGTTTGTTAAGCTTCTTGGGAGAGTAGCTTACTATTTTCCATCAAATCTGGGAAGTTTTCGGCTGTTACTTCTTCAAATATTCTTTTGCCCGTTTCTCTCTCTATCCTGGGACTCTCATTATGCCTATGATGATATGCTTGATGGCATCCCATAAGTCTCTCAGTCTCTCTTCATCTTTCTTTGTTCTTTTTTCTTTCTATTCCTCAGACTGAGTAATCACAATTGACCTATCTTCAAAGTTCTATTCTTGAACCCCTTAGTGAATTTCTCATTTCAGTTGTTAATTTTTCTTTAATGATATTCCCTATTTCGTGAGTGAGTGTTCCCATGTATTTTTTGAAGTTCTTTAGACATTGTTTCCTTTCGTTTTGTGGACAAAGAATGTCAACTGCCATTTCAGTAAACAAAAGATGTTGTAGTCATAAAGCCATCAGCCACTGTAGCCACCCCTCAGAGTGCACCCTGAGGGAATTCAGGATTGAAAAAAGAGAATACTGGCCCTAGATATTTATGGTGCAAATCAAAGGAATAATTTCAATGAGCCCAGACTCTTACATCTTCCCATACATAGAAAAGTGCTAAATTCTTTAACTTGAAATGTGTGTTTCTTTAATTAGCAGTAATCATTTGATGTTCCACTACATGTGGAACAGTCCCTCAGAGCTATACGAGAGTCTGTATCCCGGCTTAAGTTCTCAGTAACTCTGCTGAATAAAACATAATTCTCAACTTCTGGATTGTGCATTTTTTTTTCAGTTGACAGTTTTGGTGACCACAAATGGACTCAGGGCAGACTTCTCTCCTTCACCTGACCTCTACAAGGAGCCGGAGTCTTGGTACCAGCAGAGGCTTCTTTTGCCTGTCTGCCTCAGAGTCCAAACAAATTTGGGTGAGTCTCTCTTGGTTCTCAGATCTCCCAATTATTGGTTGTGAGTTTTATTCGGTTATATATAACCAGTATCTGGCTCCCCATCTGAAAGATACTGGGGGAGCCCAGTTGAAAGATAACAGGAAAAAGTACATCCTGGTTGGAAGACGCTGTGAGTCGCTCAGTCAAGAGATACTGAGTGATCTGGACTGTGTGATTGGGTGAGAGGCTGGCTTAGTATCTTTTCTAAATGAGGGACATCAGAAAGCCAGCCTCCAACTAACACCCCAGCCAGGTTTATGTACATACAAAACTTGTACTTACTTAATTGGTAATTAAAGGAAATCTCACCCTGAAAATGGCCAAGATGAGGTTCTTTTATTGTGTTCGCAGTGAAGTTAGAGAAAGACAGCTTGATAAAACATCTTTGCAGAATTCTGACCTTAAAGAAACAAAAGCCCTTCTAGAGGGCTTTTCTCTCCCTGTGCCTTTGAGATGAAAACGTTCTACCTGATCTTCTTCAATGTGGTGGGTGGGTGGGTGGGTGGGTGTGTGTGTGTGTTTTAAGAGCCTGTTCTCTGCCATCTGGAAGGTACACATATGGTGTACATTTCACAACCAATCGAACAGACTGGGATTCTGAGCAGTCTTTTGTCTGACTGTGCCAATTCTCAGGGGCTTTTGTCATCTTAACCTTAGTTGCGTCGGCCTGTACAACAAAGGCCTTTACTTTCTTACGCTGTTTTTGGGAATACGCTTTCTAGATCTTGTATAGGCGGCATCCTTCGCACTCTCCTGTGGGGACGCCTCTTGCATCTTATTGGTTTGAGTCACTATTAGGATATATCTAGTTAATGGCCAGACAATGGATCTTTTAAATTGGAGAAAATTCTAAATTGGTATATTTTTTAGAGAGCTCTCATTATAAACAGCTATTTTATTGGTACCTATGATAAAGCCAAATTAGAAGGTGGAAAATATATATACGTAAAATGGTTAACCTAAGAACTCCTTAGTCTGTTTATTTAATTAACTTATTTAATTTTGGCCGCATGGCTTGCAGGATCTTACTTCACACCCACGCCCTAGGCAGTGAAAGCGTGGAGTCCTAACCATTGGATCGCCAGGGAATTCCCAGAACTCCTTAGTTTAAAACAAACAAAAAAACAGTTTGGGAAGCCTTATTTGTGGTCTCTGCTTCCCCTCAATGGGTCTTACGGATGCCAATAAAAACATTAGGATAATTAATGTTAATTAGGTTAACAGGGAATTAAGAAAAAAACTGAAAGAAAGTCTAGAGACTTCTGCCCAACAAGGTGGAAATGTTAAAGGGTCTCATCCCAAATACATAAAGAAATCTTTAGATGGTTATTAAGAAATGGGATAAATAACATGAACATTAATAGGATTAAAAAGGTTCTGATACAACACTACCTAAGGTTGGATGGGCCAAAGGGACCCTCTATTGGTCCCCAACATTAAAGGGCCCCAAACAAGTCTGCTCTATTTACCCCAGTTTAAAAACTATGTGTTATGTGTGTATGTATGTATGTGTGTGTGTGTGTGTGTGTGTGTGCATGCGTGTGTGTGTACATATATATATATATATATATATATATATATATATATATATATATTTAAAAGGCTGGAAAAAAACTACACTGAGATAACTGACCAACAATTACTTGGGGCAACAGTTAGGCCAATTAATCAAGTTAAAAGATTGACAAAAAGGCCTGAGTGCCTTGGCTCAATCTCTCACTGGGGACCCCAGAGCCTTTTATACAAAAATAGATAAAATGGTTGAGGGATAAAAAGAAAAGAAAGCTTCTAGGACTGTTGTTAAGACCAAGGCTTGTCGACTGGATCCTGATGGAAACTAGTTAAAGGTATAAAAGATGACAGAATAGGGTTTCCCTGGTGGCAAAGTGCTTAAGAATCTGCCTGCCAATGCAGGGGACAAAGGTTCGAGCCCTGGTCCAGAAAGATTCCACATGCCGTGGAGCAACTAAGCCCATGCGCCACAACTACTGAGCCTGCGCCCAAGAGCCACAACTACTGAAGCCCGCATGCCTAGAGCCCGTGCTCTGCAACAAGAGAAGACACCGCAATAAGAAGCCAGCGCACCACAACGAATAGTCGTCCCCGCTCACCGCAACTAGAGAAAACCCACGCACAGCAACGAAGACCCAATGCAGCCAAAAATAATTAAATAAATTTTTTAAAAAAAGTTGACAGAATAGAGATGGAAGTTTATATAAATTGGTCTATTTAAATGGACTTTATGTAAGACGGTTATATCCCTTTTGCCTAATTATATTGTAGGATAGACATTATGTCTCACTGGGGAATGCTTCTCCTGCCTGCTATTATAAGACAGCACATATAAATCTGCCCCTCAGACAATATTAAACATACTAAAAGAAACCAACAAGGTTACCTGAGCCCACACTATATGAAATAAAAGCTGGGAGTTAATATTCAGGGGCCAATAATAATAATAATAGAGATTTTTTTGCTCTGGGTTTACCCTATACACTCAGAAAGAGAGCCTTGGTTGAATGCCTTGTGCAAACTTTTGAAGGCGTGATAAATTGAACCCTAAAGTTCTGGAACATAGAACTCTTAATTTTCAGATAGTTGGAAATTTTCTCACTGATATAAAAATGCAAATTAAAGAAAATATAGTCAGGCAAATCAATCTTTTAATATCCTTTAGGCAGCAGACCAGCTCTTTAGAGAACTTAAAGCAACTGCCTCTGTGTTGCAAACCTCTACAAATCAGAAATGTAAATACAGCCCACAAAGACCTGAGACTGAGCCTAGTTAGCTCAATCAGGTAAAACCTGAAACCAAAGGAGACAAAAAGGCTCTTCTTTTAATATATATGCTAGGGTTTATTTATTTATTTATTTATTTATGGCTGTGTTGGGTCTTCGTTTCTGCGCGAGGGCCCTCCCTAGTTGCGGCAAGCAGGTGCTACTCCTCATTGCGGTGCACGGGCCTCTCACTATCGCGGCCTATTGGCAGGCAGATTCTTAAGCACTTTGCCACCAGGGAAACCCTATTCTGTCATCTTTTATACCTTTAACTAGTTTCCATCAGGATCCAGTCGACAAGCCTTGGTCTTAACAACAGACCTCTCTTGTTGCGGAGCACAGGCTACAGACGCGCAGGCTCAGTAATTGTGGCTCACGGGCCCATCCGCTCCGCGGCATGTGGGATCTTCCCAGACCAGGGCTCGAACCCGTGTCCCCTGCATTGGCAGGCAGACTCTCAACCACTGTGCCACCAGGAAAGCCCCAAAAAGGCTCTTTTAAACTCAAACTGCTGGAAAGGCTCCCTCACTCAAAATCTAACTTATAGCTTCCTTAAGGGATTTATCAAGGACAAATATAAACCTTAAGTCTTTTCCACAAACAGTATAAGCCTTAGTCATCTGAGCAAATAAATTTAACTTATTCCAACTGGTATTTATAAATTAGTAAGTTTATATTATAATACCTGATTCATAACTACATGTTAAAGCTACGAGATCTCTAGTTTTGTCTGTTTATATGTCTGTGTGTACATTATATATACAAGATGTCTCTACCTCTGGAAAATATTATCAAAATTAAGTTTATAAAAGAGGTCCATTTAACTGACTTAAAAGTAAGCACTTACAAATTAAATTTTTCTAAATATAATGGGGAAACTGGCCAGAATGAGTTTCAGGTTCACATGACCTAGGAAATATCCAATATTAAATTGTATCTGTAATAGAGCTAGCTTAAGCTTGTTTGTTGGTTTAATCAATATAGACATACCTTACTTTTATTGTACCTAGGTTAACTAAGTTCATGTTATTTGTTGCAGAGTTCATCAGCAAGAAAAATTAACTTGGTATTGTTGACTGAAAAAAATGCACAATCTAAAAGTTGAGAATTATGTTTTATTTGGAGGACTTGCTGAGGACTTAAGCCTGGGAGGCAGACAGCTCTAGGAACTGCTCTGAAGAGGTAAGGGAGGAGCCAGGATATATAGTTTCTACATAAAACCAGGTAGTTGGAACATCAAAAGATTACTGTTAAATAAAAACAGACATCTCAAGTTAATGAATTTAACACTTTTCTATGTATGGGAAGATGCAAGAGTCTGGGCTCACTGAAATCATTCCTTTGATATATATGTTATATCTTAACTATCTAGGGCCAGTATCCTGTTTTTTCCTCCATCCTGAATCCCCTCAGGGTGCACAGTCAGGGGCAGCTGCAGTGGCTGATGGCTTGATGGCTGCAACATCCTCTGTTTACTGATAATAGCAGGTGACATTCTTCATCCGCAGTACGATGATATCTTCATAAGTTATAAAATAAAGGTAAATGAGACAAGAGTTTACAGGTGAACTCTAAGGAATATGTCTATCTAGTTTCTCCTGATTTTTGGTAACTTGAGTTTTGCTAAGTTAAATTAAATGATGAGAATTCATTGAATATCCAAGTCATTTCAAATAAAATACTGGAACATTAATTGCTAAACAGGTCTAAATTTACCTACTTTTGTCTCTTTACAAGAGGGAAACTAAAGATGTTTGGGTTTATTAGACACATGTCTTGTACCACATTGAGGAAAGAAATTATGCTATGAGAAGATATATGTTTCCAGAGGTTCTAGAATATTCCTAAATTTGTCAATCAGGAAATGCTAGTATGACAAACAGTTCACAATTACTTGCTGCTTGTCAATTTTTGCTAGAGATTAAGATTTTTAAAGGTTAAAACTGTAATATGTAATTAAAGCCACTAAAAACAATAAGGGAAATGTTTCAGTATGCAAGTAAAGTACGATGTGTGTTTTCAGCAAAAGAAGGTATGAGGAATGGAAATACATGTTAAGGGGAACAAGTGATTTTGTCCTAGAGCTGGTTGTTTCTAGATGGAAAAATAAGGAACAAACTAATATGGATACAGAAAGTTGTGGAAGGTTTGTAGAAAGGGAGCCCTGAAAAAGGAGTTTTGCACATGGTCAGGCTTGGATTAAATTAATGAGGTAAATGGATTTTGTTATTAAAAGTAGGTTGGTGCAGGACTAGATTTGGTTCCTCTCTCTATAAAGAGAAAAAAATTTTCTTGGAATACTGTTTTTGATAACAGATAATATGGGTTTCCTTGCCTTTAGGTGATGTGTATTTGCTTTTGAAATCTTTTATTATTTTTTTTTTAAATTTTTGCCTGCATTGAGTCTTTGTTGCTGCACACAGGCTTTCTCTAGTTGCGGCAAGCAGGGCTACTCTTGGTTGTGGTGCACGGGCTTCTCACTGTGATGGCTTCTCTTGTTGTGGAGCACAGGCTCTAGGTGCACGGGCTTCATTAGTTGCAGCGCATGGGCTCAGCAGTTGTGGCACATGGGCCCTAGAGCAAGCAGGCTTCAGTAGTTGCAGCATGTGGGCTCTAGGGCATGAAGGCTTCGGTAGCTGTGGCACTCAGTCTCAGTAGTTGTGGCTTATGGGCTTAGTTGCTCCACGGTATGTGGGATCTTCCTGGACCAGGGATCGAACCCGTGTCCCGTACATTGGCAGGCAGATTCTTAACCACTGCACCACCAGGGAAGTCCCTGTTTTTGAAATCTTTTGTCACTTTGGTTAAGTGAATAAGTATTGTTTCACAATGACCTATGATCCTATTTGACCAAGTCAAACCTTTTGAAACCTTTTTGATATTCTTGACACACTTCCCAAATATCAAATTCTAACTGAAGTTCTTTTGACCTCTAGCTAACTCTGGGAAGCTTCAAAGGAACGCTGAGGCATCTCAGAGGAATACTAAACTAATTAGGTTTATTTGGTATGTTAAATTACTTAAAAAACATTGTCAAGTGATTGGAGATAAACCTTCTTAGATTATGCTGTGTGGGTAAATGTTAATATAGATATTCCAAATTTTATATGGAATTCCTAAAAATCTGATTATGTCCTGGTATGTTATCAGTCATAATTCTAATTATTATCTTAAAATGTTGTATGTCACAGAAATAACCAAGTTTCTTGTCAATTACATTGTAATCAGATCTTTAACCATGCCATTTTAAGTCTTTTGTCATTTAAGACAATCATTGTTCTACTTTGATGCTTTTATAAAATGAAAACCTTCAAGAAGATTCACAAGAAGGACTTTGAAAAATATTAATTTCTGATAACTTTTAGATCATACCACTGAAATGGGTAAGAAATTCCAAAAGGGGCTTCCCTAGTGGCACAGTGGTTAAGAATCTGCCTGCCAAGGCAGGGGACACGGGTTCGAGCCCTGGTCTGGGAAGATCCCACATGCTGCGGAGCCACTAAGCCCACAGCTACTGAGCCTGCGCTCTAGAGCCCGCGAGCCATAACTATTGAAGCCCGCGCACCTAAAGCCCACGCTCCACAACAAGAGAAGCCACCACAATGAGAAGCCCGCGCACCACAGCGAAGGGTAGCCCCCGCTCAATGAAGCTAGAGAAAGCCTGTGCGCAGCAACAAAGACCCAATACAGCCAAAAATAAATAAAATAAAATAAATACATTTATTTAAAAAAAAAAATTACAAAACTCTAATGGAAAACCCAATGCCTCCATCTAGATCAACAGGACTTAATTACATGGGACTGAATGAACTGATAAATATGATTTATAATTTTATGACTTTTTCTGAAATATACTGGCTTTTAATCTTGGCTTTCCAGAAAAGCTTTCCTCTTATGGCAACCATGACCCACAACAAGTTGAGAAAGTATACCTTTGTAAACAAAGATGAAACATTTTTTTCTCTCTACCTGATCCCTCCTGCATTTGGCTTCTGCAGCTGGCTCCCCTGTGGACCTGATGGCTTACTGTGACAATATTGCAACTAGCTATACTAACCATTATTTTAACTTGTTCTCTCTTGTTGCTTTCAAATTATTTATTTATACCCTGTGCCTCTCTTTGCTGCACTACAACTTTATTAATTTACTAGCTATATTACCTATATCCTGTCTGTTTTATAAGATTGTTGTCTCTTGCATTACCCAATGTATAACCAGGCCTCCAACAAAATTAATGATGGTTAAACATCTTGAGGCAGTTGATCATATATACAGCTCTACACAGAATAATTGTAATAGTGCAACTCTAGATATGGGAAGGAGCAACAAGGGAAAACATTTCCTGGGTAACAGACTAGTAAGACAGGCGATCCAGAGAATTTAAGATTATCAACAGGACCTGATCCAAAATTAGCACATTGAGTAGCCTCCCAACAGACTCTTTGCCTGATCTAGGAATGAGCCTTCCTAGCACAGTGGGAAAAAATTGGTCATGAAATGCCTCCCAAACATTGGTCGAATTTATGATCAAGAGGAGGCACTGTGGACAAAGAATGTAACCTGCCATTTCAGTAAACAAAGAATTTTGTGGTCATCAAGCCATCAGCCACTGCAGCCACCCTGACAGTGCATCCTAAGGGATGCTCAGCATGGAAAAAAACAGAATACTGGTCCTATAGTTAACGTGTATATCAAAGGAATAATTTCAATAAGCCCATCTTCCCATATAGAAAAGCACTAAATTCATTAACTTGAAATGTCTGTTTCTTTAATTAGCAGTAGTCTTTTGATGTTCGATCACATGGGTTTTTTTTTTCCCAAAAACTCCTATATCTTTGCTTCTCCCCTACCTGTTCAGAACAGTCCTTCAGAGCTCTCTGAGAGGTTGTATCCCAGGCTTAAGTCCTCAGTAAGTCTGCTGAATAAAACTTAATTCTCAACTTCTAGGTTGTGCATTTTTTTTCAGGCAACAATTCTTAGAACATATTTTAAATAGCTGGTTGAAAGTTTTTTATCTTTTAAGTCTCATGTCTGGGCTTCCTCAGGGACAGTTTCTGTTGATTTCTTTTCCTGGATATGGACCACACTTTGATCCTTTGCATGTCTTGTAATTTTTTGTTGAAAACTGGACATTTAAAATAATATAACGTGGCAACTCTGGAAATCATATTCTCTCTCTCCCCTCCGCAGTGTTTGTTGTTGCTGTTGCTATTGTTTGTTTAGTGACTTTTCTGAACTAATTCTGTAAAGCCTGTATTCTCTGTTATATGTGACTACTAAAGTCTCCAGTTAGCTTAGTGGTGAGATAATGACTGGACATATTTCCCTAAACGCCTGAAACCAAAAAGTCTCCCAGTCTTTGCCAAGGGGCTCTGCAGGCATGTCTGGACAAGGCTTCAACAATTACCCCAGCAGTTAACAATTCAGCCTTAGCCTTCAGTTCCTGCTGGCACAAAGCTTCCAAATCAGCCAGAGGTGAGAGCTTAGGACGTTCTTAGATCTTTCCTGAGCACATGCATAGCAAGAGCACATATGTGACCTTCTAGATTCCCAGGAATATGTTGGAGCTTTTCAAAGCCCCTACAGAATCTCATTCCCCAGCTTTTCCTTTTAAGTTTTCTGGTAAGCCTATTATTTGCCTCTGGAGTTTTCCACTGCCTCAGGCAGATGCAATCTTAAATAACTGCCTCAAATTGTTTTTAACAAATGCCTCCTACACCAACACTCTGTGAAAAAGCTTTTCCTACTGGGATAGCTTCAAGATGTGTCAAATAAAAACAACTTGTAAGTGGGATCTTCTAGATGGTCAAATAATGACAATCCTCTGGGAACGGGGCTTTGCAGGAGCTCTAATCCTGTTCTGCCTCCTCTGGTGGCTGCCAGGCTGCTCATTTTCACCATGATTGTGGGCTGTTGGCTTTTAAGGCTACTATGGAACTAGGGAGGGAGGAGATGGGGATAGGGCAAGTTAAAAATGCCACAAAGCTTGCTGTTCTTATGGAGGTTCAGCCATTTTTCCTGAACAAACACTACCCAGATTGCTGCAAGCCTTCCGTTCATTTCAGAGTTATGAAAAAGTTAATTGACCATTTTGGTCCATTTTCCATTGACTTTATGGAGAAAATTTTTCCAGGTCTTTAGTTGGCTATTTTTGCTGACATCACTTCTCTTTACTGATTTATCTACTTAAGTCTATCAGTTACTCTGAGAGAGGGATGTTGACATTTCTACCTATTTATACATTTGTCTCTTCCTTCTTTGAGTTGTCAATTTTTGCTTCATACATTTTGAAGTTCTATTATTAGGTACATACACATTTAGAATTGTTAAATATGCTTAATAAACTGACCCTTTCATCATTAAAAAAAAAAAATGCCTTGCTTTATCTCTGGTAACAATCATTGCCTTGAAGTCTATTTTGTCTGATCTTAACATAACCATATGGGTCTATTGCTCACATATACCAAGCACATGGGAATCCAGAATCAATTTATACTCAGATAAAAGGGTACAATCCTGATACTCTGCAAGCAATGTCACCTATACCTAATGTCAGGCTTTTGGGCCCTGAAATCTCCCTTTAATTATGCTGCAGGACCTAAAAGCTTTCATTTAAGTCGAACAAGGGTTTTTCTGCAGATAAGCTCGGCGATGGCCTTCCACAGTAGCCCTTTAGATCTTCTCTCTTGTGTATACCACTTTTAGAAATTCTGGCCCACACCTAGTTGCCTAGGCTCAGGATTCTGTTATTGAGCCATGTGGGTCCACACATATCTACTTTTGTAGATATGACCAAAATGACCTCTGACTAAAACTTATCCCTGTTCAAGGCCAGCTCTAGGCTCCCTTGGCACTGAAAATTCCCATTCCATAGTATAAGCAGTGAACCTAGACCAGGAATCAAGAGAACTCAAGTCTGGATTTGTACTGGACAGACTTGTGAGGCAATAATGCACAGGACTAAGAATGTGGACTCTGGAGCCAAACAGCCTGACTTTGAAGCCCAGCTTCACCAGTTGTGTGACTTGGGCAACTTCCTGATCTCTCTGCTTTAGCTACCTCACTAGTGGAAGGTGAATTAGAATAGTGCCTCTCTTATAGGACTGTGTGTGGTTCAGATGGATTCATATAAGTAAAAATTTTTAAATAGCACTTGGAACATACATACAGTAAGTGATATCTAAATGTTGGATTTTTTTTGGTAGTGTTGGCAGTCTGTTATTACTGTTAATTTTATCATCACTGTTGCTGTTATGTGCCAGAAATGTAGCATTTCATGAGCAAGTTATAGGTGTCTTAATGCTGGTAGTTACACAGTATTACAGAAGCTTAAGATTTTGCTTAAATGTTTAACTGTCCTTTCCCCTCCTCTCTTTCAATAGCTATAGTCAGTGTGCAGACTAGACTATGGCACTAATCTATTTATTCAAATCATAATAGTCATAAATTTATCAAGTACTATGTATTCTTCCTTGCCTCTATTACATTATAATTATTTATTTACTTGCTTGTTTACTTATCTGTATCCTCCAGAGTGCCAAGGGTAAGGACTGATTTGGGGTTTTGTTTGTTGTTGTTGTTGTTGTTGTTTTGGCTGGCTGTTGTTGTTTTGGCTGATCCCACACATGGCTTGCAGGATCTTAGTTCCTGACCAGGGATTGTACCTGGGCCCTCAGCGCCGAGTCCTAACCACTGGACCGCCAGGGAATTCCCTGGGTTTTGTTTTAAAGAAGAAAAAGTTTACTATGACCCAAGATACAATCTGGGAAATGCTAATTAATTAATTAATGCTAATTAACAAATGCCAATTGGCTGATTTTGCCACCAACCTTCAACTTGTCTGCTTTAGCCCTCATTTCCAGAAGCTTCTTCTCTGTGGCATCTATCTGCAGCCCCTCATTGCACCAGTTCACAGCCTCGACATAGTTTTTCAGTTCCAGATGGCATAAGGCACCTGTAGAACCCAGCACCCTTAGTATCTGTGGACAACAGGCATGGGAAAAGCCATCCCTGAACGGGACCCCCAACCTTAACCAGCCACCAGCCAGCACCCTGAAGGGAAAATGGATGATAAAGACCCTTGTAGTACATTCCCCAGACAAGGAAGACTATTTCTTGTATCTTAGATCAGAAGGATTTCTAGGGCCCATTCAGCTCAAAACTCCTGTAAGCCTTTCTGGTATCAAGGACTCCTAAAGTAGGGAAGGCTACAGCTTAGTGGCAAAGAACACAGTCTTTGGAATCAGACAGATCTGGACTGGAAATCTGGCTGTCATTTACCAACTGAACATCAAAGGACTGAGCATCCCTGAGCTTCAGGTTCCTCATCTATAAATGAGAAGAATAAAGCTCATCTCAGATGACTTTCTTTAAATGTAGAGAGAAAGCAGAATTTGTCTCAGTCATTCACAAAAGCAATGGCAAGACCAAAGACATTAGGTCTCTCCTAAAATTGTTCTTGATGGCTACCAGTTTAAGCTGCCTCTCCTTTAATGTTTTTTCTCCAGTTAGCCTTTGGGCTTTCCACAGAATTTAAAAATATCAGAACTGTAAGGGCTTAAATGTTAATAGAATCCAACCTCATCTTCTAGAGATGGGCATACTGATACTCAGAGTGGGTGTCTCGCCAAGGTCACATGGTAAGGTAAAAGTGACAATTCAAAGTACAGACTTCCAGCCTGTGGCAAATTCCACAGGACTATACTCAATTTACTTGCTCATCCTTGTTTAGTACCTCCTTTCCCTACAGCTGAAGGACCTAGATCTACTTAAACCCCCTAACCATGATTACTTAAGCAATAACTTTGATAAAGCATTTTAAGTTGGTCAATGAGGATACAGAGATTAATATGTAATGAATAAATTAAAGTTTACAAATCACCTTTGAGCTTCTCAAAAAAAAGGTGAAGTATAAAAGTAATAAAAGCACTATTATTACACATAAAGGTCAGACTACAAGAGAAAAAATAATCTGGGAACATCTCAGCATTAGAGTTAGCAGCAAAAGTCCCATAACTTATCTTTTAACTAGCATTAACATGGCATTTGAAGATCTTGCCTTTCAATCAGCTAATGTGGAAAAAAAATTAGAATGTGGCTTTTAGAACTGCTTTATTTTAATTAATTTTATTCTTTATTAATTTAAAATGAGGAGTTTCAATTTCTCTACAAATTCTTAAAACACAGAGGGTTGGATTATTCTCTGGGGAATTCTTTTAAAAATGGCATGTTGCTATTGACAAGGACTTAATATCAAGATGGCAAAAATAAGGTGACTGCATTAGTATCTTAGCACCTTCATATCAAAGCTTAAAATACTTCTGGTGCAGTGCATGCCAGCTTTTCCGTGATGACAATCATATTGCAGCTCTACAAGACTTACCTCTTACTATTGCTTTCAGGTGGCAGGGTTTTAGCTTTCTGGCAGCTGTCACATCATTGAGAGCAGAACGAAAATTGCCTAACAAAACACCATTTAGTAAAAGAGAAAACATGTTTTGAGATCAGATTACTTCCAAAATTTTGTGTGCAGAAACAAAAACACTCTTGGACAATCTTGGAGAAATAAAAATCAGAGCAACTGTTTATATTGGGTTGGCCAAAAGGTTTGTTCGGGTTTTTCCATAACATCTTACAGAAAAACCTGAACGAACTTTTTGGCCAACCCAATAGAAAAAAAAAAAATAGTTGTGCTCATCAAGCACCTTAGAAATGTTTACAGCATCAGGCAACCCACCGAACAACTATAAATGGCTAGTAAGCATATGGAGAGATACTCAACAACACTAATGATTAGAGAAATTAAAATTAACATGAAATTGGTAAAAACTAAAAACAGATAATATCCAATATTGGTGAAGATATGGAAAAAGGACACTCTAAGAGTCAATTAGAGAGCAAATTGGCATGCACTTTGTACATACACTTTGACCCAACAATACTCTTCTAAGAACTGATCCTTAAAAACGCTTGCAAAACAATAAAGGTGTTAAAAAAAAAAATGCTCGCAAAAAAACAAAACAAAAAAAATGCTTGCAAAAATGTACAAGGATAAATGTAAAAGCATGTTAACTGCTGCATTACTTTTAATTATGAAAAGCTGGAGATAACCTAAATATCCTCAATTTAGTAATGATGAAATAAACTATGGTAAATCCATACTACTAAATACTATACAGCTATTAAAAAGAGTAAGACAGTTCTGCATGTAAAAGCATGATAGGATGTCTGTGCTATATTATTTTAAGTGGTGGCTCAGTGTGTATAGAAGCCCATCTTTATAAAACAAACCAATCTAAATATACAGACACAGGTACACACACATATATATTTGTAAATGCATTTAAAAAAGGTGTGCAATCATACACACTGGTTATCCAAACTAGGAGGCATGAGATAGACTTTCACTTTCTAGTTAATACTGTAAGTATTACTTAACAGCTTGGTATTTACCTATTAATTTCACTTCTAAAACTCTAGCCCGGGGGGTCAGCAAAATTTTTCTCTAAAGGGCCATATAGTAAATATTTCAGACTTTACAGGCTACATATGGTCTGTTATACATTCTTCTTTGTTTTAGAATCCTTTAAAAATGTAAAAAACATTTTTAGCTCACAGGAGGTCAGGGATCCAGATGTGGCCTGTGAGTCATAGTTTGCCAAATCCTAAAGAATAATCAGAACTATTGGAAAAACTTTATCACTAACTTTGTTCATTTTTGCATTACTTAAAAAAACCTAAAAGCAGCTATATACTCAACAACAGCAGAATAGTAAAGCAAATAGTGTAAACACTGGTATGTCCATATGATGCAACTTTATGTAGCTATTAAAATAGTATTCACAAATAATTTAATGACAGGTGAAATTGTTATAAAATTAAGTGAAAAGAACTGAATACAAAATTGGAAGAACAGCATGATCCTAACTATGGAAAAAAATACATATAAGAGAAATCCAAAAACTTCTGGTTAAAGGCAGTAGACTGAACACACGCAGTTCAACCCCTACCACTTCCCCTCTGCCACAAAAAAGCCATAAATCCACAGAGACAACAAGAATGAGAACAACGGAGAACACATTTTAAAGCTGGAGAACAAAGAGACACAGGTTAAATGCCTAATTAGGCTTGAGAAAACTGACTTCTAAGCCAGCAGAGGGAAAACTCAAAGCTACCAAGCTATACTGTAGAACCTACAAAGTACTCAGGACTAAAGAATCAACAGCACCAGGTACCTCTGGAAGCGTGGGTAAAGGGGTCTTCCATTTAGTGTATTCTGAATAAAACTTGATTCCACATCCTAACGCTAGCACTGTGTACCCTTAGACAATTCATTTTACTACATGTATTACTACATTTTACTACAGTTTCTTACTCTGCTAACTAGGGATAAAGCTGTTAACCTCATTTATCTTACATAGCTGCTATGAGATCAAGAGGGATAAAAAAATGTGAAAGTGCTCTGTAAGCCATAGCAGTAACATCATTTAAGGACTGCCTCTGAGTATTACGCATTTGCTCCTCTGGTATCACATTACATGTGGTTTTTTTCTTTCAAGGTGTTTTTGGTCTTATTAGCCCTATACATGACATTCTTTAGTTCCCCAAGGAAAGGAACTATGTAGCTCTTATTCACAGTGCAGTGCCTAGCACACAATAAATGCTTTATATTTACTGACTGAATAGGTAAATGAATTAAACTCCTTTAGGGAAAGGTCAGGTCTTGCTCACTTCTATGATGCCAGTGCCTAGCACGGAACAAGAACTCAGTTTGCTGAATGAAGAAAACGTATTCCTCCAGAAGTAAGAAGAGTGGGTTTCTAGTCAAGGTTCTGGCACTAACCAAAGGGGTCCCTCTCTGGGCCTATGTAAAATGAGGGGGCTGGTTGGCTCAAATAATCTCTAAAGTTCTAAAGGAGAAAACAGCTGAGTGGCCTATGATTAGAAAGAAACTCTGCTCCAATGGTGACGAGTCCCAACAGACTTATCCCAGCTAGACTGCAAGGCTTATTGTCTACCAGCCCCTCAGAAAAGGCTGAGGTCATTCCCAGGTCCTCTCTAAAACTCTGTGATAAGAAACATGGGTCTAATAAGACCAAGACTATAGTCACCAACAATAATGCCACCCAAATAATTAATCAGTGTTTCCCAAAGTCATGTCTGCAGAACAGTCCTGCATGTTAATAAGTGTTACTTGAAAAGGGGGCTTATAAAACCTGAGAATCACAGGGTAAGGTTCTTTGCTGTAGGTTTTCTCAGCATTAACATATTAATGTGCACTGCAAATCTCCCATGAAGAAGCAGCACTGTCCAAATTTACTTGTCCAAAGAATGTTTTACTTCAAAGGTCCCACAGAATACTCTTTGAGAAATTCTCCCTTGTATTAATACAGTTTCTCTCATACAAAGAACTCTATTGCCTTAACTCTTCTAGCATCCTTGAGAAGAGGCCAGAAAAAAACTTTTTTTTTGAGACAGAGAGTAGAAGCATTTGGGCTCAAAAATTCCAGATCATACCAACTCATGTATTAAGGTATTTGATGTTACTCATTTGGTTCAGACAGTAAGAATTATACAACCTACCTGGTTTCCCTTTTCACCAAGTCTATCTAGAAAAGCAGAGTTCAGTTAGAGTAAGCTATCCTACGCTTCTGGGATAAGAAGCTCCTCTTCCTCCAACACTCTCAAACCCTCCACTAGCCATCATATAGTTGTTTTTATCATAAGTTAATTTTTTAGAAAGTACTAAATAATGGAATAAATTACCCAGATAGTACTGTGCTGCTGCCCGGTTGGAATAAAGAATAGCATTCAAATCAGGGTCTGCACATTTCTTCTTTAATCCTTCAGTGTACGAAATCACAGCTTTCTTATAGTCTTTTTCTTTAAAGTAATCATTGCCCTCGTCTTTAAAGGTCCTGGCCTGTTCTGCAAAAAAGATAAAAAATGATCACTATTTCCTATTTTTTAAAGGGCTCATTAAAAATAATTCTAAATCATGCAATAATGTAATATATGACAAACAAAAACAAGAAACCAATAGGGAAAGAAAACTCAAAAATGAATGCTATAAAACTGGGTATCACCATGGAGAAATAAAGTCACATACTTAACTACAATCAATCCCAAATACCTTACAAGGTAGATTATTAAGTGCTTACAAAAAAAAAAAAAGCATAAAGGAAAAAAGTATACTTATCCTAGCTCTTGAAGAGAGAACTCTTTTTTTCAAATATTATTTTGCTTTTTTCTTATTTATTTATTTATGGCTGCGTTGGGTCTTCGTTGCTGCACGCGGGCTTTCTCTAGTTGCAGTGAGCGGGAGCTACTCTTCATTGCAGTGCGTGGGCTTCTCATTGCGGTGGCTTCTCTTGTTGCGGAGCACGGGCTCTAGACGCACAGGCTTCAGTACTTGTAGCACAAGGGCTCAGTAGTTGTGGCTCGCGGGCTCTAGAGCGCAGGCTCAGTAGTTGTGGCACACGGGCTTAGTTGCTCCGCGGCATGTGGGATCTTCCCCAATCAGGGCTCAAACCCATGTGCCCTGCATTGGCAGGCGGATTCTTAACCACTATGCCACCAGGGAAGTCTGAGAGGACTTTTTTTTAAGTACAGAAGAAATGGGGGGAAATTACACTTCTGTTTTTGCACATGTTGTTTGAGTCCCTGAAATGCAAATTACCCTCCTCAACTTAGCAAAAGCCTACAAAATTGTTACAATTCAGTTCAAATTTCCCACCCAGTGAAAGCCCACTCCTACCTCCCTCACCTTTAGTATTCCAACAGCACCTATAGTTACACGTTGGCACTTATGACACAGGTTTGTCCTGATTCTTTAGGGCAGTTTGGCTATCCACTGGAATGTAACCTTTGAGGGCAGTCTCATTCATTCCTGTATCCCCAATGCCTAGCATTTAGTAGGTATCCAAAGAAGTATATTTGGAATAAATAGTGACAAGTTAGCTGGGGCTAACTACTTCTTGTTATCCATCAAAAGCTTTCTGGCTCACACTTTATCTCAATTCAATGGAAGAGCAAAACAAATGTTAGAGTCATTGAAGATACCTTCTGGAGATCGCTCTTCATCAAAAATAATTGACTGGAGGCAAGCCAAGTCAGGATTCTCCTGGGGATCAATTTCTGATGGCGCTTTCTTCATAAATAGGGGGATCTTTTCAAATTCCTGGAGGTTGTTAAGAGAAGAATGAACTACATGAATAGGATTTTCTACTGGGTACATTCAATTCCATGTCTCTACATCAAAGTTTTCTTATTCATCATAATTTGCAAATCGTCATGATTGCCTTTCTCTCTCCCTATCCAGGCCCCAGTTTCCCATCTGTAAAACAGAGTGTAGAATAATCCCTAAAGATCCTTCAGTTCTCACATTCTTATAAGAGTGGTAGTAATCACCAACAGTTGAGCGCTCGTATGTTCCTGGCACTTTACCCACCCTCTCACTTCAGCTTCGCCACAATCCCACGAGATTGGTGTTAGAGGAATTTTACAAATGAGGGGACGGGCTCAGATAGGTGAAATAGCTGACCCAGTATTACAGCCAGTAAGTGGTGGAGTCACAGGTTTCTGACTCCAAAACCTGGACACCTAAACGTACTGGCAGCTTAAGAAGACCCTCAAAACTTCGGGGCCGATTTTTAACACTCAAGTAGAAACCACCTTTCCGCTGACAGCGGCAGGGCTCGGAGGTGAGGGAGGCGCCTCGGCGCCATGGAGGCCCCAGGAGTTCGGACGACGCACACACACACACACACACACACACTTGCGGAGACCCCGGGGCCGCCCACCTCCTCCCACTGGTCCTCGTGGAACCCGCCGCGGTAAGGTTGGGTCTGGAACTTTTCCAGGAACGAGTCCATGGCGTCCTCAGAGGCCGCATCCGACTCCGGCCACTCCATGTCAGCTCCCTGGCTCTCCTGCCACGGTCCAGGCGCCGAGAATCGCTCGACAACTTCCGGCGGCGTGGGTGCCCTTCCTTCAATCTTCCGGGCTGCGCCGGCCCTTGTGCCTCCGGTTCCGCCTTTCTGGGGGCGTGGCCGACCCGACTCCACTCCTCCCCTGGGAAGCCCCGGCCCCGCCGCGCCCTCCCGAGTACTTTTGGGGTCGTGGATAAGCCCAGGGCCCCACGATACCCCACTATTACTTCATTCATTCATTTATTCAACCATTCAGTCAACACATACTTCCTAAGCTCCTTCCGTGTTCCAGGCCTGTTCTAGTCGCTGGGTATACAGCGCTAGGCAAAGCAGGTAAAATCCCTGCCCTCTAGGAGTTGATAAGGTAGAGGAGAGAGACAGACAATAAACAAATAAGATGTGAGAGTTTGTCAGGTGGTAGCAAGGACTATGGAAGAAAAGTTTTAAACAGGGTGGGCAGGCATTCAAGCAAAGGAAGAGGCCAGGGGTTGTCTGCTCAAGAGCATTCCCCATGGAGGGAACAGAGAGGGCTGGGCTCGGGGGGTGCACCAAGGAGTGTGAGTAGAAGGTAGGTGGGAGGGATAACGGGCTGTGAGTCTGAGCGTTTGGGTTTTCCTCAGCGTGCAGTGGGACCTTCTGGAGAGTTCTGAGGAAAGGAGTGATGTGCTCAGACTCTGTTTCTGAGGTTAACCACCTCTACCCTCAGTCCCCACAGCTGAGATGGGAACAAGGCCTCCGGGCCAGGTAAGCCTTCCTGCAACCCCTGGGTTACCCAGCAAATGGCCGCTGGGCCCTCCATCGGGTGCTACAGTCTTGGCAGCTCACAGCCTAGTCTAGAAGGAAAGGCAGGCAGGTGGCAGACCAATCTAAACCCCGGCTGGTCACAAGCCTGTGCAGTGGAGGCGCAGAGGAGTGAGTGTTCCCTAGGGGGTTCAGGGAGGTTTCACAGAGGAGGTGACACAGACCTGGGAGCAGAGATGAGGACTATCTCTGCAGATGGATGGGGGCTGAAGGGAAGTTGGGCATTTTAGGCAGTGGGAGCCCATGTGCAGAGACATGCGGGTGGGCAACAGCCTGCATGCTGGCTACCGCAAGAGTTAAGAGGAAGGCCAGCAAGGTGGGTGGGGGCCAGAGGGCCTGACTGCCCTGTAGCCCTTTATCCTGCAGAGGACAGTGAGCCACTGACAGACCTACGGGCAAATTTGTCTTAGGAAGGCCTGGGTTGCCAGGTGAAGGATTGATGGGGGAGTCTGGATTAAGAGATTGACAAGGAGAATGCTGGTGAGAGGCCAGGGGAGAAAAGAGATCTGAAGCCCAGAAGCAGAGCTGGCAGTCTTGCTCATTATTTGACACGAGGATGAGACAGACAGCAGGGCTAAGGATGACACGTGGAGCCTTCCAGGGCCAGGACTGTGTCTTTTCCTTTCTACCTCACCCACACCCAGCAGAACACCTGGTCCAATTGCTCCCTTTCCTCTAAATCCAAACCTCCTTTTCCACACTTCCTCCTCTAGCCCGCTCCCTAAGGATTCCCTTTTATTCTCTTCATTTATTTTCCCTTCTTGACTACAGAGCCTACAAAGTCTTTTTGCTTCCTTTTTAAAATTTGATTCCTATAAAATCCTGTAAGAACTCATTTTACAGGTGATGGTAGGGAAGGTTCAGAGGAGGGAAGTGCTCCTTGACCCCTCCAACTCGAGACTACTTGGGGGCCTTGGCAAATAATTGAGCCTATCAGACTCTGTTGTGCTTCAAGACCACCCAGACCCAGAATAGGTGGCTGTTATTTATCAAGGCCACCGAGACCAGGGTCCTGGCCAATGAAAACGGCAGTGTCTCTAGGTGGAAAGGGCTCAAGCGTGGGAGTTGGGAGGCCTTTGGGATCCACACTTCTATTGCTTCCTGGCGTGACATTGGACAGCACCCACCGTCTTTGAGCCCTGTCCTCATCTGGAGAACGTGGGCAATGAAGCCAGCCTGCCTTCCCCTTAATTCCAGATGGCTACTGTGAGATTCAAACGAGGCAATGCTCGTGAACATTCTTGGCAATGGACAAGGTTATGCAAAATGACCACCCCATTTCCTACTCTCTCAGGCCCAGAATCCTGATGGCCTTGGCCTACATTTATTGGAAGATGATTGTGTGGTCAACTTCATGGGTTCCTCATCCCCAGCAGGAGCTTAAATGTAGGTGCCCCTCAGGCTTACGTCTCTTCCTGCTCTGCACACTCACCCAGGGAATCTCAGCTCACACCTGTGCACAGATGAATCCCAAATCTGTTTCCACCTCAGATCCCTCTGCTGAGCACAGATGAATCCCAAATCTGTTTCCAGCCAGCACCTGGGGGCGGTCTCCACTAGCATGGCAGACAAGCCCCTCAAGTTCACCACGTCCAGACTGAACTCCTTCCTCCCCACACCTGCTCCTGGTCCTGAGGGACACTCAGTGGGGGACACCATTGGCCCAGTCATCCACCCAGAAACCTGGGCACCATCCTGACGTCTCGCTCTCCCTCCTGTCAACCACCAGATTCTGAAAATTCTCCTTCCTCGATCTCCCACAGGTCCAGTCACCCTCTCCATCCTGCACTGCAGCCCAGGCCCTTGCCAGGCTCCGAAAGCCTCTAGCCGGGTCTCCCTGTCTGTGCTCTTGTCCAAACCCCCGACCCAGCACTTTCCCTCCACTCTTGCATGAGCTTTCTTCCTCTCTGTTTTCTGATTTATTCCCTTTTATGCTCCAGAGCCCTCCTCCTTTCCCACTCCTATCACTCTAATGTGTTTTAATGTACATTTTCAGTTTGTAAGTGTCCTTGCAAAATGCATCTTCTTTTGTGCATATGTTTTATAGAGTTTTTTCCCTCAGCACTAGGTTTTAGGTCCCATCCATGGTGCTACATGTACCCCTACTGCCCCTAACTACTGCGTGGGACTCCACAGCGCCCATTCACTTCCCGAGGATGGATCCTCAGGCTGTCCCCTCTCCCTTGCACCACAGATAACACTAAGACTTCCTCATACATCTCCCCTTACGGACCTATGGGAATATTTCCCTGACGTGTGTGCCCACGAGTGGAATTGCTGAGTTATGGGCATGCATAAACCTAGTATGACTGAAGAGTGACAGATTCCTGTCCAGAATGGCTACCATCTGCCCTCCTATCAGCAGTGCCTGTATGCACATGAAGAGGGAGCTTTCTAAAGCAGACATCTGCCCACATCTCCCCACTGCTTGCCTCTCCCCTTCCCACCATGCCTTCCCAGACTCTCTGAAGTCTTCCTCCTTAACACAGGCTCCAAGGTCATACTGACCCAGCCCTTGTCCTCCTCTTCCTTCCCACTCGGGGCTCCAGGGCACCTACATATCTGTAGTTGGTTCTTGGTCCCATGTGCCCTGCTCTTCTCCATACACGCCTGTCATATGCTCATCTTTCCAAACCCCCCGGAGGGGACGTCTCTTCTCTGGGAAGCCTTCCCTGACACTCTGACCCCCAGCTGGCCGATGTACCTCCTCTGGACTTCACAGCCTCTATGCTGCTGTTCAGCACAGTGTTGACCCGCTGGGCTGTTCATGTCTTTATATGTCTCTGATACTTCCATTAGGCCAAAGTTTCTCAACCTTAGCACTTTTGACAATTTGAGATGGACAAGTCTTTGCTGTAGGGCTGCCCTGTGCACTGTAGGATGTTTAGCAGCCTCCCTGGCCTCTACCCACTAATGACAATAATATCCCCACCCCAAGTTGTAACAACCAAAAATGTCTTCAGAC